>NW_007727637.1:105951-127214 GCF_000696425.1 Galeopterus variegatus
CACCCCTCGGCGTTGCGCCCGCACCTCGCTCAGCCAGTGACCCGGAACCGGTCTGTATGTGGGATCCAAACCCTCGGCGGGAGCACCACCATGCTCCCAAGCGGCGCACTGTAGCAGTGCGCCACTGGGCTGGCCCAACCTTGGTCTTGTTAAAAGCTTGTTTTCTATGAGAGGAAAAGGAAAAATAGGAAAAACTCTAATTCCACAATAATTTCTAGTAGCTATTCTTGGGTAGCATATTATTAAAAAACGAGCCATGTGGCAAAAAAATGAATTTTTCTTAGAGCTTCATAATACATTATGATATACACAGTCTTATCTATTTGCCAAATAAACTGCACAAAAAATGAACAGAATTGAGCAAAAATTATTATTCTTTGCCACCAAAATTCAAACATACACCATGCTATTTGGTATCATGTGTAAAACCTCTTAGGATGTGGTAACATCTCTCAGCTTTGTTCCGTGGTATTTCTAATGAAGAGATATCATTCACTCTTAATTAACTTAAACTTCTAAACTGGTTGCAAGTTATTAATGTAGAAGAAAAAAAAGAAACTTCACCAAACAAATGTTGCATGTTAAAAAGTATTTTGACATTTAAAATGAAATACTTTAATTGGTATGCAGTCATGAAGGATTTTTGAAGGTTGAGATAATTATTTGATGGAAGTTTCCTCAAGCAGTGAAATCAATTGTGTGGCAAGAAATGGGTTGTTTCCTTCATTGTACATGATAGGACCATAATAATGTACTTAATTCTTATGAGCTGGCAGTTGAAGCAAGTCAGTGATTCCCTTCTATAGCAAATGATTTTTTGTAGAATGCATGAAAGATCATAACATCATTAGTGTAAAGAAAATAATCGTGAGGAACCCATTAGAGGTTACCTAGCAGGTACTAGCTTTATTTCATCACAAACATTTTTCTTTTCTTCTCCGTACATGGATGAGTTAGGATTTGAAGCTATTTGTAATTTGAGTTTTGATCCAAAAATACTTTTTTAAAAATTCAGTATATTGATAAATGATGCTTACAAATAAAAATATAAGTCATTTGCTACCATATAATGACTTTTAAATATTTAAGATTGTGATGATTCAAAATGCAAAAAGCACTGTGTTTTATTTTAATGTAGTCTATTTTAATTTACTTTTTGTCAGTTAAGATTATAGAGTTTATGTCAATATAGCTAATTATTAATAATTTATCATGCCCAAACATCTGTTTGTTTTGTCAGTATTATTTTTCACTATACTATAATTATTAACAAGAATCTCATTATCAGGATGTTTTCCCTTGATAAATAATTTACATACATAATTTATATACATATAAATACATATTAGAGAATACTGTCTCCATTGGTTTTAAAACTTTTTACCACACTGAAGAGAATTTGTAGCAACAAATTTAAAATTTACCCAAAAAACAATTATTAAAACTTTAAGGTTGGGAGGGAATGGGGAAACACATGATTCATATGATTATGAATACTAATTTTTTTCATTGCCAAATATTTTACTGAAAAATTTCACTTTTTATGTAATAATGAAATACATTTCTCAGTGCCGAAGTGGTGTCTTATTATGTCAAGTGTATCAGTTAGTTATATAAAAATTACAAACAAACAAAAATATTGTAGTGCCTCAAAAAACATGTTTTCTTTTTCTCCTTCACACCCAGTCTGTGGGGCTCTTGGTAACAATCCAAGGCCACTACCCTCCATGTGAAGGTTTAGGGATGCTCCTCAGAATGGATATGTACTTCTACAAGGATCATAGCAGAGGAAGGGCAAAATCAAGATTGATGTACGTAAATTCCACTTGCATTCAAAGCAAATCATGCAATCTCAATTATTTTGAATTCAATGGGGAGTTTGTATCTACTGTGGTCCTATAAGAAAGAAAACTGTTTATAATGGGAGAATCACTACTGCCTCTCAGCTCAGACATATTTGGTTTCTGTGAAATACACTTTAGAGTAGCTTCCAGGTAAATGGAAAATTAACTTTATGGTTGTTTTAATACATGTGCTATTTAATGAAGTTACAGCATTCATGGTCATTTCTGTGACTGTGTTTGACTAGATTTTGCTAAGGAGGTAATGCAAAAGAACCAAATGTATATAGGTTCTTTGAAGTGGATATGAGAATTATTATCAGAGATTTTTATTACATGGTCAGGTCTACTTTGTTCTTCATGGGAAAATATCTATTAAATTACAGATGGGTCAATCAGGGAATTACGAAATTGGAAGCCATATTTCAACAATGCTGCCATGTTCCATTTTCAACATAATAAAAAGCATTTCATATTACAAATAATATGGATAGAGAACGCCAGGAAGCACTGACACTAATCCAGAGATGATGCCTAATCACTCTGTGCTCTATTTTGTGTGTCATCTACTATTGTAGGCTAACTGTATGAACAGACAAAGCACTAGTTTTAAAGTTAGATCTACCTCAGTCACTGGTGAACAATTCTGTACCTAAAAACCTTCATCTGTAAGAAAGCAATAATTATTTATTTGCACAGTTACTGTGAAGATTAAACAAAATCACATATAAATCTTTTCTTAGGGAGGCTAAAATATACTAGACCTCCCATAAATATGAATCATGACAACTCATAATGTTTAATGGGAAATGATATTTTGATTTCTATAAAAATTTCTGGCAAATAAACTTGAGAGATATTACCTGCTAGGTAGTTCCTTTATGTTAGGCAAACTTCCTATACTTATGTAAAGATTTAATACTAATCTAGAGAAGAGATAAAGGAATATAAAACCTGCAAATAATGATATTTTCTCCAAATCTTTGTTTTTCTTTTATGAGTCAGGCACTGCACCAGGGCCTTAATGTTACCTCATTTCATCCTCAAAAAAAAAAAAAAAAAAAAAAAAAAAAATTGAGGGTGGTTTTATTTATCTGCTTTACATTAGGAAATTGCAATAGTAGTACCAATAGACAATGAAATAGTACCCATCTATTTTATTGCTAAAATGCTTAGTGTAAATGCTTCTTTAAAATTAGAAAGTACACTGGTGTCATATCTTAAGCAGGAATTAAATTCTCAAGTCAAGAGTAATGTGGAAAACTAGTGCAGCTCAAATTACTCTTGAAAATCCTTTAACAACCCTAAATTATAGCATGACAAAGGTTCACACTCATAAATTCACACTTGGAGAAAGAAATATAGTGGAAAGGTGAGTGTGCTTACCAGCGTTATTCAGGTTGCTTTCTCTCTCCCTTATTTTCTCATTCCCTCTTTGCTCTTTCCATTTCTTCTCTTTCTTTCCCCCGCTCTCTGCATGTTTTAAATAAAATATGTTGTGACTAGACAATACATCAATGATGCATCAGAAATAAATTACCACTGTGCATGTTATAGAATACCTAAAATTTACTTCTGTTTACTATTTTTAACTCTATACATTTCAAACTGAGCCAGTCCTAACAGCAAGTTACTCAGAATAGCGAAATAAAACAATTGTCAACATGTCATTTCATATATCACAAAAATCAGAGGACCTTGCTTTCTCCTCCTCTCTTCCCACTCCTGTGGCCTCCCCCCGCCCCTCATATTTTGTATGATTCATTGATGTAACTATTTTAATGAATACAACCCTATGAGAATTTCTAAAACTGAAGTGGGTCCACCAAATATGTGAGAAGTAAGTAGGAGATAAAATTGGGGTGAATATTGCCAAGTTGACAAGAAGGAAAATGTATTTAGAAGAAATACGTTTAAATTTTAATAACCATGTTCAAAATGAAAACAGAAAAGCTCTTGGGCATCCTCAGTGTGTATTATCTAGAAGAATAAAATTGACATTGAAGCAAGTGTGAAAAGGGGAACAAAAAGATGTCACTTGTATTTTCTTTATTCGGCAGACTGACTTTACATGTTTTATTTTTGAAAGCCCACAAGAAAATCATAAGTATTTGCATAAGTGTACTTTCAATCTTTCTTTCCCAAGTCTATTTTTCTTATGAGAGCTAAAGTTTATTTGTGAATTTTGGAACTTTGTGTTTTGGGTTTAGCATTTATGACAAGAGGGGATAATATCTAAACCAGGAATGAGGCATTACAATTTCTTCACAAAAAACCTAGGGTACATGAATGCTTTAGGCTGACTTGATACTCAATTTTTGGTGTTGCATTGTGTTTGAAAACACTTGGCAGGTAAAACAAAATATGGCAATGACCCTTTTAAAATTCTGCCATATGAGGCTTTTTGATTCTCAGTTTTTCAACTTTTCATAGTAAAGGAAAACTTGTTATTTGTAATTCTGTAAATAGAAGGATAATAAAATCTTTTTATGACCTTTATTGTGGGTAACATTGAAGTTTTAAAAACATTATCAGAACATGTAATTAACTATGGGCAATAATACTCAGATATGTAGATCTCTGATCCCCTCCTCAAGTCCTTTCATGAGTGCTTATTTGTTTAAGATATCTTCCTTTCCACTCACATATATTTACTGAAAGTGCACCAAACAATCTGTTTACTTATACATTTCTTTCATTTTTTACTACTGTTTGGTATTCCCATCTCCTTCATCCATGGTTAAGTGAATGAAGAAGTATTAACTTTTTATCTCCTGTAGTAAACTGTAAATAACAATGTGAAAATTAAGGCATTGCACACAATAAAATATATGACTCAAATATTTGTCTCATTTTTGTTCTCTGTATAATTTCCTGTCTTCAAATATTTGAAACAAAAACAAGGCAAAATAAAATATGTTTATATATCTGTACAGTTGTTTTCTCTTTAGGTAAATTTAGAAAGTATATTTCTATTCTGGCTTGTTCAGAACCTCTTAAAGCACCATGCTGCTTGATAATTTTATTTTACTTTACTGGCACTTTTCTCTTATTATAAACTAAGTTTTCGTTAAATTTATTATTGATATTAAAGTTTAGTCTGGGAGAAACTTTCTGGGGTAGAAATATATTCTCAAGGAGTACTTTAGCAGAAAGGAATGGGTTTTAGGTGTCTCTGCAGATAATGTTGAATTACTTTGATTTTCTTTTTAGGTTGAGTCATTCTTCAAAAAAAATCTTTTGATAGACACTGACATCTGCTAGAAAAGTGGCAAAATGCTGCTTGCATTTGATACACCAAATGAACAGAGATAACTGTAGAGTGCATAAGTTGCACTCAAAGAAATTGTTGTCACAGTATCTACTTTTTCTCTACATTTTTGCCCTCACCTTTATCCCAATCTGAGAAAAGCAAATGTTCATTCAGCATACATTTACATTTCTTTGTCCTTCCATAACATTGAGAATTGAAACTGAAAATTCATCATATGACACTTAGAAAAGGGAGTTTTACTTTTCTCTCTCATAGATACATATATGCACACACACATATGTCCATACAAATATATACATTCACGTACACACACAAACATACATACATGCATACATTCATATGCACATACATATATGAGGATGCTTTTAAAAGCTCATGGATAGATTTGTAATTTTTTAAAGTACCCTCTTATATGTGTGTGTGTATATAAATGTATGTGTTTATACATGTGTGTATTTTGATAATGTGATTGTTTACTGGGCAAACCTAAGTCATCATGATGGACATCTCAAAATTTATTTTTAGATAATATTGCGAAAATTCATGATAGAACTTACTCCAATTTATTAAATATGTTGAATGTATGCTACTTGTGAAATCAGAAGATTTACACATGTTCTTTTTTATCTTCACAAGTGTAGGGTAAAAAGTATGGTTGAAGGTTATTTAACTTCCTCAAGTGGCAGAATTGTGGAGCCTCTACCATGTTCCAGGTGCAGCCCAAGTCTTTAGGGATACAAAAGTCAGCTAAACTGATGTAAAAATACATTCCTGTTTTATGAAGCTTTTGATCTTGTTGAAGGTTATAGAAAATAAAATACACAAGTGTTATTTATACTATGTTAGACGGTAAGTGCTATGGAAAAATTCAAACAGGAAAAGGTGATAGAATGATCTGGACAGTAAGGAGGTTCATTTAAAATAGTCAGGGGACAAATGTTATTTAACATTAATAAGGCTAAGTGACAAAACAGACAAAAGCCCCAAAACTCAGTGAGTTTCTACAATCAAGTGTTATTTTTCTTTTTTTTTTTCCTTTTTGTCTTTTTTTGTGACCGGCAACGGATCGCAATCCTCAGTGTCGCGCCCATACTGGACCGGGACCGGCAACGGGATCGCAACCCTCGGTGTTGCTCCCACACCTCGCTCAGCCAGTGAGCGGGAACCGGTCTGTATGTGGGATCCGAACCCTCGTTGGGAGCGCAACCGTGCTCCCAAGCTACAGTGCGCCACCAGGCCGCCCCTCAAGTGTTATTTTTCTGATTATAGTTTGGGTGTTTCTCCTTCCTCTTCTACTGAGGCCATCTGTTACACTTAGTTCCCAAATTGTCATAGTAAAATAGGAATGAATGAGATTATCAGTTCTTAATAGAATAAACCTGGAAATGACAAGTACTGCAAGTATGTAGTCACTTGGACAGAACTATTCACATGACCCCAACATAACTGCAAAGAAGGCTGGGAAATGTAAGAGAGGGCATGGGCTATTTGATCACACCAATTGTCTCTTCTAGGGAAGGCTTCATGAAGAAGATATTTGTGCATAGACTAAAATAATTTTTAAGCTATATTTTTTATTTTTTAAAATTATTATTTATCATTATACTGTGTAATCAATTCTCGTAGTCCTTTACCAATCCCTCCCTGTTCTCCTTCTCTCTTCCCATTTCCCACCCCTGGCAACCTCAGTTCTGTTCTCTTCTCTTAAAAAGTTCAATGAATTATTGTGATTGTTATATCTATTTTTTTTGTTTATTTATTTTTATTAGCTTACACATATTAGTGAGAACATGTAGTGTTTCTCTTTCTGTGCCTGCCTTTTTTCACTAAACATAATTTTCTCTAAGTTCTTGCCTACAGCCATCTGATCTTTGACAAAAGCACCAAGAACATATACTGTGGAAAAGATTGCTTCTTCGATAAATCGTCCTGAGAAAATTGGAAATCCATATGTAAAAGAATGAAACTAGAACCTTACCTCTCTCCTATACCAAAAATCAACTCAAAATTGATTAAAGAATTAAATATGCATCCTGAAACTATAAAATTCCTAAAAGAAAACATAAGAGAAACACTTCAGGAAGTAGGACTGGGCATAGACTTTATGAATACGACCCCAAACGCACAGGCAATGAAAGGAAAAATAAATAAATGTGATTATATCAAACTAAAAAGCTTCTGCACAGGGACAGAAACAATTAACAGAGTGAAAAAAACAACTGGCAGAGTGTGAGAAACTATTTGCAAAATATGCATCCCACAAAGGAATAATATCCAGAATATACAAGGAACTCAAACAACTTAACAGTATAAAAACAAGTAATCTGATTAAAAAATGGTCAAAGGACCGGCTCCCGCTCACTGGCTGAGCGAGGCGCGGGAGCAATGCCGAGGCTTGCGATCCCGTCGCCGGTCCCCGGTCCGGTACGGGGGCAACACTGAGGGTTGCGATCCGTTGCCGGACACGGAAAAAAGACAAAAAAAAAAAAAAAAATGGTCAAAGGACCGGCTCCCGCTCACTGGCTGAGCGAGGCGCGGGAGCAATGCCGAGGCTTGCGATCCCGTCGCCGGTCCCCGGTCCGGTACGGGGGCAACACTGAGGGTTGCGATCCGTTGCCGGACCCGGAAAAAAAAAAAAAAAAATGGTCAAAGGACCGGCTCCCGCTCACTGGCTGAGCGAGGCGCGGGAGCAATGCCGAGGCTTGCGATCCCGTCGCCGGTCCCCGGTCCGGTACGGGGGCAACACTGAGGGTTGCGATCCGTTGCCGGACCCGGAAAAAAAAAAAAAAAAATGGTCAAAGGAGCTGAATAGGCATTTCTCAAAGGAAGATATACAAATTGCCAACAGGCACATGAAAAATTGCTCAACATCACTCAGCATCTGGGAAATGCAAATCAAAACCACATTAAGATATAATCTCACTCCAGTTAGGCTGGCTGTTATCAAAAAGGCTGTGAATAACACATGCTGGCAAGGATGCGGAGAAAGGGAACCCCCTTGGACTGTCGGTGGGGCTGTACACTGGTACAGCCATTATGGAAAATGGTATGGAGGTTCCTCAAAAAACTACAGATAGAACTGCCATGTGACCCAGCTATTCCACTGCTGGGAATATACTGAGAGGAATGGAAATCATCACGCTGAAGGGATACCTGTACTCCCATGTTTATTGCAGCACTGTTTACAATAGCAAGAGTTGGAACCAGCCTAAATGCCCATCATTGCATGAGGGGATAGGGAAAATGTGCTTTATTTACACAATGGAATACTACTCTGCTATAAAAAAAAAAAAAGTGAAATACTGCCATTTGCAGCAACATGGATGAACTTTCAACTATATTTGAACATGAAAGCATATAAAAAGAAAATATAAGGCTCCTAATCAACACAATATATTTCACTGAAATTTTTCACAAGAGCAAAACTCCTAATGATTTTAAATTCATATATTATGTGCCTGGTTATAGAGACAGATTCACTTGGTTCTAAAATGTGAGCTCTTAAAATTTTATGGATGACATATACATTTCCTAGCATAAAAAGTAATGTAGCAGGCTAGCATTGTAATAAAGAGAAAGTAAGAAAAAGTATTAAATTACATATATTTAAAGCATTATTTCAAACTGCCACACATTTTTTGTAGCAGTCACTACCAAACTGACTATGAAGAATGTTTTCCTATGGAAAAGAAAGTAGAATATAATATGTTGGTGGCATAATTTAAGGTAACTGTGCTACTGACACCCCTAAGTAGTCAATTTAACATTGAGCCAACTTGTCATATAGATGGAATTAGATGATATTTTTTCTCAGAATATATCATTTAATTTACTGATGAATTCTTGTAGACTTTGCAAATAACAAGACCACTTCTATTATAGTACAGCATATTTAAAAGTGAGTCATATTTGATTTAATTTACTGTTACTTTTTAATCAGTGCTTTTACAGAAGAACTTAGATTGTTTTTATAACAGTAGAAAAAAACAGTAAAAGAGTCATCTCCCACTTCTTCTATCTCCCACCTCCAGAGAACTTTAGATGTTAGAGGATATTCATATAACCATTGATTGAATGACTTTGCCATTCTGCAGAATGTCAGAACACATGCGTACATCGTATTGTATGATTTCTGAGTAACTGCTTACCTATTTCTATCAAAGGGATTGCTGAGAAGGAAATAAAAGGTGATATGTGATAAACTATAGGGTTTAATACTCAGTTTGTTTTTTTTTTTTTTTATTAATTCCACTAATACCGAGAGCCTACCCTGTAGAAAAGACTAAGGTTTCAGGGATATAGTCATTTGAAACTGACTCTGCATTGAGAAATCTTACATCTACTCTGAGAAAGGAATTATGAGAAAAATCAAAGTTCCTTGTATGGAAAGGGTACATATAAATGACTGGGGAGAAAAACAAGAATGTCTTTAGGTTTGCAGAATCAAGAGAAATATCAAGAACCATATAAAATATGGCAAATGATGTTTAAGAACAATTAGAATGTTGCTGGATAAAATTTATAGAAGCAGAAATATAGAGAACTTCTCACTTTATTATAGAGGGAAAAAACTTTCAATACTTTCAATGCCTTCCCTTTATCTACTAAATAAAGTCTTTGTTGTCTCATTCAAAATGCCTCTTGATCTGACTACCATCTTTTAAATCTTTTCTTTGAACTTATTTACCCCTATGAACAAGGCAACCTACACATTTGACTTCTGCTTTCTTACCCAAAACAATCTGTATTTTTTTCTATCCTTGCCATTCTTTCTCCCTTCAGTAATGAAGTTGAGTAATCAGCATAGAGAAAGAAAAGAAACCAAGGAAGTGTGCATTTTCAGTTGAAGTCCCAAACTCAGCCTGATACCACAAGTTCCACAGGGGTGCAATTTACACTTGAGGGTCTGTCTCTTTTTGAAGTAGATGTACTGGATTTTCATTCTCTTTTATCATTCACTGAGTGGCTAGGAGCCTCCTACAGAAGTGGGGGATGTAAAACTCCCGGGGACTTCTAAATTTCCCCCTCTAGTGCCCGAGAGTAATCCTCAGAATGTCCTAGGAGCCAGCTCTTAGAAACAAAGTGTGTAGCAATTGGAGCATGGATGTACAAAGCTGGTAAAAGGCCATTGAATAGGGCAATAGGGCATCACAGGGTCCCCTACCCTACCTCTGACTTCCTTCTGTTCCTTAAATGTAGTGCTTGAACTTCTCTTGGCATTTAGCATGTAATATTTTATATTAATATTATTCCCCTACTAGATGTTCTGTGCACAATACTAGCTTCCTTGAGCAGTTGATTTTATCTTCAGTTAAAATATGGTAAATACTTGAGTTTATATTACATGGTAGGTGGATACCTCGAAGAAAAATCAATAGGGATGGTCACCGTTTTGGAAAATTATAGTATATAACTGTCTGAAATAACTAGGATAAGAAGCATGGAAATGATGAAGAATCCAGAGGCGTCAGTGTCAAACCTATGATCAAATCTCGATTCTGCATCTTTCTAGTTGGATGACCATGGACAAGTAACTTAGTGACATATTGACAAGTAACTTGTCTGAATCTAAGTTTCCTCATCTCTAAAGTGAATATTTTAATATTTTAATAGTGTTTTTGTAATATCCCCAAGTGATCCATAGCTGCTTTTCAGTTAATGTTTTTTCCCCTCTCTTTAACTTCCTTTAAATATTGAGGATCAGGCTTTGTACAAAACATATTCATAATGCAAAGCATGAGTTGAGAAACAGAAGGACAGAGCTCCAAATATGTTCAGTGAACAGTGACTAGTAGAATTCGAGTAAATAATAAGAGGTAAATATAAATATATCCCAACATAGAATAGTTTGAGATAAAGTTAAGACATATGTAACAGGTAAAATTCCAGAGGAGACTATATTTAATTTGATACATTATGTAAAATTTTCAAAGTTCTTTCAGAAAAGCTATCTAAAATCATGGTAATGTATGGTGGACCATTTGGGTCACAGAGGCTCTTCAACATTTTTTTTTCTGCTGGAATACAGTATCAGAAGTAGACATGCCAGGGGGAAGGCCACATTTTGATGGTTACTGACTATCGGTCACAGGCACTTAAGCAAAACTTCTAGTACCAGCTCTCTCCATCTTACCTTGAACCCTCCACTGTGTTGAGAATGTGTCTTAAATCCATGTTTGAAAGCTGATAATATAGGAGACTCTTGAAAAATCTAGGTGAGAAAATGATGAATAGTAGCAACTGAAAAGAAATTATAGACAATCGTACCAAAAAGGAATATTGAGCTGCAGAATTCATACATTGTGCTTTGTCTGCCTTTTAGTAATTTCTTGTGAAAATAAAATTACCTGTGTGAACAGAAACATATATGCTGTTGAGTCTGTTGCCCTGTCCTCTATATACACTGTGAATATACATTATCATAGTGATCAAGAGAGTTCATTCTACCCTCTGAACACAGACGTTTGGTGTGCAGTTCTAATGCAAAACCAGCTGTTCCTGCAAGCCTCTTGTCCTATGAGGTCAACAATATTCCCGTGTAAAGATAGTGGAGTGCACAGCAATATTTTAAGCCAGTGTCCTATTCATTGGGGTTGTAATTGAATTCCAGTGTGTTGAAATCCAGTGAGCAGTGTGAGTGTGTGTGTGTATAAACACATATGTATTATGTTCAATGTATAGATGCATTTGTATACAAATTCTTATCTGTGTTTTAAAATAAGTTTTATTATGTTAAGATTAATCATTTTTAGTTCCTTTTCTTCAAAGTTTTGCTTCCAGCAAAGAAATTCTCTGAAATATATTTTAAATGTGATCACAAGTAGAATTGCAGACAACCAAGTCAGAGAGGCTTTCCATAATGGATTTATTTTTGGTAGTTAGCTTTCTAGAATCTTCTTGCTTTTAAAGTCTCTGTTGTGATTGGTTATGCTTTCAGCCCAAAATAGTAACTCAAAATATTCAGGTTTTTCGTCACTTTTCAATTTTACATTGTAGACTGTGGCACCCATTCATTATATACGACTCACGTTGATTTGAGGTTTTCAGCTTTTGTTAATGTAGATGTCCATCAGTGCTAAAACAAGTGTATTAAAAAAAAATCGCAGACATGGTTTGCCTGAAAATCTGCAAACTAATTGTTTATCCCTGATAATGAGATCATTAAATACACCTACATTTTTTTGCATGAAGTAGTGTTGGTAATTTAAATTAAAGCTTGTACTAAGTAGCATGATATTGTATTATAAATGAATCAAAATGTGGCCTGATTTTTGAGCAAGAAATTCAATCTTTAGGTGCTGAAACGATGTACACTTGGGTCACGCACCCCATATTTGAATTTTTTCCCTATTTTACATTGCTCTAAATGTTGTCATTGAATAAACAATTCCCTGCTTTCTAAAGCAAGTGTTTCTTACACTACACAAACACACACATTTAATTACCTAGTGACATAAAAGTGCTGAAATAATTTAGAACCTATATCAGAACTAAGGGAGCATTCACTTCTAAGGCAGTAGTTCTCAAACTTCAGCATGCATTTGAATTGCCTGCAGGGCTTGTTAACACAGATTCCTAGGCCCCACGCTTAGAGTCTCTGATTCAATAGGTGGGGCAGGGCCCAATAATTTGCACTGGTAACCAGTATCCAAGCGAATCTTTTGCTGCTGGTACAGGGACCACACTTTGAGAACTGCTCTTCTAAAACATATCACTCATTGTCTCAGCCTAGGTTAATCCTCAATCATTCTCACATGGACTATGGTAACATCCTCACTTGTTTTACTGCTTCCAGTTTTACCCCCCTTCGACCTGTTATATACAGTGCAGCCGGAGAGTTTCTTTTAAAACCTACATCGGGTTATGCATTTCTAATGGGTTCTTGTCAGTCTTAAAACAAAATTCAAATTCTTAACGTTGGTCTGTAAGAATTACATCATCTGGCCTTTGGCTTCCTGTTCTACCGCATTTCCCACCCTTTTCTCTCTTCCTCACTCTCCTACAAATTCGCTGGCCTTGATTTTTCTTGACCAACTGTGCCAATCTTGTTTCTGACTCATGGCTTTTGGACTTAATTTTTCCTTTGTCTAGGATGATCACCCCTTTCTCCCCACTTGTATGCCTTTCTCTCTCATTTCATTTAGATCACTCCCAATACAGTATTTCCTGACCATCCTTTCTAACATAGCACTCTCTACTTGGCTCTTATATTTTTATTTGTAATATGACTCTCCACCCCCAAATGCATGCTTCTTGAGAATATAAAATTTGTTTTATTCACTGTTGTAACCCTAGTGCTAAAACAGCCTCTGGCATTTAAGCTATATTCAGTAAATATATACTGAATGAATAAATAAATAAGTGAATGGAGAAATGTTCCTTTCACTGCCTCTTTTTCCTTGTAATCCAGACAATTAATCCTTTTGTCTGCAAACTATTATATTTCTCTTGCCACCAGGCCCTCCTGAATTCTTCTTTGTTTATGGGAAAGTCCTCTCAGTTAATTTTCCCATATGCACCTTACCTCCAACCCTACTTTTTTAACTGATATTAAATCTTTAGCAACATGCAAAAGAGACTTAACACACACGCACACATGCACATGAACACATACATGATTGAAGATATTTGGCTTCCATTTCAGGATCACTAATTCTTAAATTATGTGTACTTATTTATGTCATGCACATTTCAAGTACAGTGATACTTCAACCTGATATTCTGTTTATTAGACTATTAGCTGTGAACTACTGACACAGATAGAACGTTAATTGCCAGACTGAGGTTTGGTCTTTTTCATGTAAGAGTAATTCAATTCTGGAGCCAGAAACATGCTTGCAAATGTATCCTGTAACTATTATCAGGATATGGCCTCTTTTACATTATGTACTTTTGATAACTGTTGGTATTGAAGAATATTGTCTGAACATCTATACCATATTGTGGCATATCCATCAGAATATACTTAGAATTATGCTTTTTCCCTCAAATTCCGTATAGCAAAAGCAGGCACATTTGATAACAACAACTGTGGACTCAAGATTAAAAATAATTTCCTTTCTATTTTCAAGAACTTTTATATGTCTTCTCAAGCAAATGTTCTGACCTCTGAACTTGTTGCTCTTAAATAGTGATTTAATACCCTCTTCTCTAAAAATTAATTTAAATTCTGACTTTGATGTCTTTCGCAATTCTAGCCCCATATTTCCTAGTATTTATTTTCCCTAGAGGGTCCAAATAGTTCATCAAACTCTAGCCAAAACTTATCAACTGTCACCAAAAAAGGCTCACATTTATGACCCTGGTTCTGGTAAAGGCACAATTATTCTTCCATTCATAAACACAGTATTAGGGAGACACAGAGAGACATGTAGGTGCAATTCTTAGGACTTGTTGAAGAGAATTTGAACAGTGTATGTGATCTATGACATATAATGGTTATATACATCATCAAGTCATGTAATTTTCGTAGACTGGAAAGAAAAAAAAAGAAAAGCTATGAACATTTTGGCATAACTCACCTGATGACAGTAATCTAGCTAAGTCATCACCATCTAACATTTTTTATTCACATTGTCAGGTACACATCACAGCTAGAATATAAGTGTCCTAAACTCTTTAACCGTATTTCCAAATATTTTTTGGCTGTGACTTCTTTTATGGCCATTAAAACTACTTGAAAATTATATCATTATGACTTCCATTTTTGGTTGGCTGGTAAGTAATTTTTCAATATCTATCTCTCAAACAGTCTGGAAATTGAGTATGTGTGAGTGTGTGTGTGTGCGTGTGTTGTGGAGAGATGTGGGGTTTTTTTTTTTTCCTCCTTCCCTTCTTTCTCAAAAAGGCCTTATCTAGTTCAGAATTCTGGAAGCTATATGACAAAATTAACCATTATTGTTTCAGAAGAGGTAGTAACTCTTAGTACACAATGATGCGTCAAGACCAGAGAAGGTAGCGCATGGGCCCCTTCATATCTTAATCCCTATGTACCTCTGCTTTCAACCACCAATTCAATTGCCAAAGTTCATAAAGTCTGCTTTAATATTGCCCTATCCTCTCCATTTCTTACTGTTACCAATGTCACCAACCTGTATTATGTCCTAAAAATCTTTCAAAGCCTCATATCAACACATAGCTAATTTCCTATAATCTCCTATTCCTGTTACTTATATTCCCTGGGATTAAATGTCTTTCCAAAGAGAAGATCTATTAGTGTTAACCTTCTACTCTGCAACTTTCAGTGACTCTCCACTGCCTATAGTTTTAAATATGCATATATATATATATATTTTAATTTATTTATTATTATTATTTTTTTTTTTTACTTTGGTGTTTAGTGTCTTGAAATCAAACTGAGCTTCTATCTTTATGCCTCTGGATTCTCCCTGATATTTTCTCTCTGTTCTATTTGAAACGAACTGTGCTCACACCCCTCCATTGTCCTTTAGGTTAATATTTCTATGTTTGTATGTGAAATTTTTATCTTTTCCTCAGAGTAGATTGTCATTTTCAAAGTTCTGTCTTTTAAGAAATTATCGCCTGTTTAAAATTATCACCCATCATTCAAGACCCTGTTAAATGCAACCTCTTACATGAAATCTATATTCATCTCACCATACCCAGCCTGATGTGATGTCCTTTTTTTTTTTTTTCCTTTGAACCACCATTGTTCTTTGATGGTGTACAGTAGCAATAACCTTTTATCTCACATAAATGAGTATTATCTAGATTTGAGTATAAGTGCTATTTTTTCTGCCTTTTTATCCAGCATTAAGTCCTAATCCCCCAAAATACAAGGATAATATATTATTTACCTTTATGTTCTCATACACAATGTTGTATAAGCTTTGTAATTAGGTCTGAATTCACACACAGTGTAAATTGCTACTTGATGGGCATAGACTAGATTTTGTGTAAACTTTATCCAAATGCAAGTTTATGTGATACCATAACTGAAAATTAATAATGTTGCATGTATAATGTCTTAATTTTTCGACTGTAAAAAAATAGTAAAAAATAACAAATAACCCAATTAAAAAAATGGGCAAAGGAGCTGAATAGACATTTTTCAAAGGAAGACATACAAATGACAAACAGGTAAATGAAAAAATGCTCAACATCACTAGTCATCAGGGAAATGCAAATTAAAACTACATTGAGATACCACTTCACCTCAGTTACACTAACTATAATCAAAAAGACGGTGAATAACAAATGCTAGCGAGGGTGTGGAGATAAGGGAACACTCCTGCACTGTTGGTGGGACTGTAAATTAGTACAACCACTATGGAAAACAGTATGGAAGTTTCTCAAAGAACTACACATAGATCTTCCATATGATCCAGCAATCCAACTTCTGGGTGTATACGCAGAGGAATGGAAATCATCATGTGGAAGGGATACCTGCACTCCCATGTTCACTGAAGCTCTGTTTACAATAGCCAAGATATGGAACCAACCTAAATGTCCATCGATAGATGATTGGATAAGGAAACTGTGGTATATGTACACCACAGAATACTACTCTGTCATAAAAAAGAATGAAATTCTCCCATTTGCAACAACATAGATGAGCCTGGAGAAACGTCTGTTGAGTGAAATAAACAAAGCACAGAGGGATAAATACCGCATGTACTCACTCATATGTGGGAGCTAAGAGAGAAAGGAAGGAAGGAAAGAAAGACCACAGTAGTGTGTTGGACTTTCAGAGGGAGAGAACAGACCTAGAGATACAAAGTGGAGTGGGGGGGAAGGGGGCAAGGGGAGGAAGGTTAGGGATAATTGGGTGGGGGACATGGGGCACAAATGCAATTTGTGGTAATGGCTATGCTGCCAGTATGAATCTGGTGCCCACATCATGGGCACGAGTGGTGACAATCAGCTTTGTATTCACAACCAATAAAAAAAGAAAAAAATAGGGACCTGTTGTTCCCAGGGTATAGGAGGATTTGTGCTCTCTTCCAGAACTTCCAAAAAGCCTTCAAAAGTAGGTAGACTTTGGTGTTAGTATGGGGGAGGTGAGAAGGAATGAACTGAGAGTTCTATTATTGCCTGAGAGGATCACGGCACTATTAACAGAACCAAGAAGCATGTGTATGGAAAGGAAAGTACATGTGTGTGCAGAAAAATATAATGGACTTTGGCTTTCTACAAGATTAGCTTGATTGTGCCTGCTGCACAATGTGGGGAGTATGATCTACAGTGAGACATCTATAATTATTAGAAAGTTCTTCCCTCAAAAAAGAAATTCCAAAATAATTTCTGCCCCAATGATATGCACCTTTAGCCATGTAGTCATGTATTCCCTGGACATACTGGTCTTGTTCTTTAAGCCTAGTAATTTTTTCCTATGATGCCAGTGTTAAATTTTTAGTATTGGATTAGCATGAACTGACTGAAGTGCTAACTATTCAAAATCAGAATGATGCTGAACAGATGGAAGGGACAAAAGCACTGAGCATGTAACACCTGTGAATTAAATCTAGATCAGTCACCAATCAGATTCTGGGCTGTATTCAAGGTGTTGACTGTGATCTTCTTCCAATTATAAATGTTTCATCCAAAATAACAGTGATTTTAGCATAACTTATTTCAGGAATTGCCCAGGACAAAAATAACAGGGTTTTCTAAATTAGAACTAAAGCTCATTACAGCTCTGCTAGTCTATATTTGAGGAGAGAAACCCCCAAATTCAGAATTCTAAAATAATTTTATAAATGTTTTTTTTAAAAAACCTATCATTTACTTGTAAATTTGGGGTTATTTTAAAAGCTTATATTTTCTTCTGAGTTAGCTTAACAGTTATCATTGGCCCCAAATGCATGCTGTTTTAGAAAGGAGACATATATAGAAGCTGAAATATGAGCTTACCTCTGTGAAGAATCCTTATATTTGGGCATGTTTATTCTTGATTTTTCTCATTCTCTTGACAAGAGAACTTCATTGTACCTAGTATAGGACATTATTATACATGATAGTCATATTTGAGTACTTGCCAAAAGATTTCTGTTAAAATTAATTTTGTGCAATTTAGCTACGATGTGACATGACCTTGTGATGACTTTGCTGTATGTATTTGTGACATCATTTCAATGCATATGACTCTACAATGTAGGGCAGACAGGACTGGTCATCCCTTATTTTCCTACTGTTTCTCATGATCTCAGTGCCTAAATTTTGTATGTTCATAATTAAAGGAAAACAGTACAGTTATGGAGATACTCTGGATGCAACTTGTGCCACCCCAGTGGTTGCTGAGGCCAATTTGGCTGGCATGGCAAAGCTGGCAGTCATGTTTTCCTCCCTCAAATATCTATGAGAGATTCTTTCTTGAGCCAGCATGCATGTAGCTTCCCACTGTGAATTATTTGTTTGGAACTTATGGCAGTTACATTTCTAGGCCATCTCACAAAAAGCTGTGTAGCCATAATATAGTTGATCTCTAGTGGATAATACTAATTTGGTGTATGCTTCTTGGATGGATCCAGGTAGTAAGTGGACTAGGGATAGAGGGGGTAATAGGAGAATACTTTGGGGATTACCAAATGAATATTTTTAGGATATGCCCTCAAAATCACTCACTCTGATTTTCTCTCTGTTTTCATAACTTTTTTTTGTCCAGGTAGTAAGTGGACTAGGGATAGAGGGGGTAATAGGAGAATACTTTGGGGATTACCAAATGAATATTTTTAGGATATGCCCTCAAAATCACTCACTCTGATTTTCTCTCTGTTTTCATAACTTTTTTTTGTCTTGTTTTGAGCATATATATACAGAACTCTCACATCTCTTAGGGAATTTATATTTAAAGGTGTCATGGATATAGAAGAATTCTTTGTGGTAGAATAGGAGAGGTAAAGCATTTTTATTGTAGTTGTTGGAATGGTCTGTTTATGACATGTATAAGACCACTGAATACAATAGTGCATTGTTATGACTTGGATGTTTCTCTTTCTTTCCATATTTTTTCATGTTTCTTCTCCCTTTGGTCAGCTAATTGGTAGACAATCATGTAAATTGGACACTGTGATTGAGAGGGGGCATATGTGACTTAAATGGATTTAGGGGAGGAGGAAACTGTTCATTTTGGAGTAAAATAAAGACCTGTCAATAGGTATGCTCCCTTACTTGAACTACCATATTCTCTACTTTCTCACTGTCCAGTGATGGAGATCACATTAAAATTCTGGTGTAAGTGGTGCATTAGACTTGTAGAGAGAGAGAACATACCAAGGGTTACAAAGTGGGGTAGGGAAAGGGGGATGGGGAGGGAGGTCAGGGATAATTGAGTGGGGGACACAGGGTATAATCATGATTTTTGGTGATGGACATGCTGCCAGTATGGATCTGGTCATGACATCTTGGGTATGGGCAGTGACAGTTAGCTTTGTAATCCATGAATATTCATAACCAATAAATAAATAAATAAATTTTAAAAATGAAATTCTGGTGTTTTTTAATGACAAGTTATATGTATTATTACTCATAGGTATTACAGCCTAACATATGGCTTATTATAACTTTATAGACCTTTAAGTTGATGGCTTCAGTGTATATAAAACAAATTAGTCACTTCTGTAATGATATAACATCAATGTCTATTTTTAAAATTTATTTAGGGTTAGATATTCTTATTTCTGAATGGGTCTTAGGAGGTATTGAAAGAAGGAGTTTTGAAAGAAGCACTAGAACAAGAGCTGGGATATTTTGCTTCTGGTCTTGAATCTGCTTATTTAGTGTCATTACCATGAATAACTCATTAAATGTTTCTATTTTCTATTTTATATGTAAAATGTGAGTTTTTAAAAATAAAAACCATAATGAATAACCACAATAAATAGCAAGTATTTGCTATTGCATGTCAAGTACTATATCAGGTTTATACATTACTACCCTATGAAGTGTGAATTATTATATAGATTTTGAAGAAGTTAGATTTCTAAAATCAACTTGAGGAAAACATCATTCTTATTTATGTATTTAGGGGAAAAGAAAGATTTGTCAAAAAATTTTATGAGTTGTTAAATTTTGGTTTGAGATAGACTTAGTCCCATGAATTTTAGGAAATTAAGGAGAATTGATTTGCTCCTATGACAAACGGATTAGTGAGCACAGGAAGAGAGGATGTAGTAGGTATTGGGGATAACCACCAAAGATACTTGCAGATCTAAATGTTATGAATATTTAAGCTTTGACATAATGAAACTCAACTTTGATCAGGCTCCTCTTTCAAATAACAGAAAACATTATTTATGAATAGTTCATGATGCAATATGTCAAGTTCCTGACTAGACTCTTGGCATCCATGTCTGTACTGTACTGACCATTCCCTTTTAGTTCTCCAACATATGAGATGATTTTCTAAATTGGAAAACTAGGTCATTCTATGAACAAGAGGTCAATCTTGTAATAGCCTTATTACACAGCACCGACTGTAACCATAAGAATAGTACCCCATGGTTCATACTTTAAGACACTGGAAAAAGTTTTTTATTTGAGTATACATCCACAGGTGCATAGCAAAGTTAAGTGTAACAGTAATTGTCCAATACTCTCTGGACTAGCAAAGTAAGTGTGTGTTCATGTATGTGCACACACACACATACACGCATACACACATGCACACACACACACACATTCCTCTCTGACCCATCTATGTTTAAGTCATATGCCCTAGTCTGACTTGGCAACCAATCTAAAAGGTGATACTCTGGTGCTGTGGGCTCTCTCAGTCCTCAGTTTTCTATGACAGCTGTTACCTCTATGTGACTTTTGGCAGCTGCCTTAGGCACAGCACAGATAACAGGTCCAATGTGGCAGTGATTGCTGATTTAGCATTGGAGCTACTTTTAACAAAATATATGCACTTTAAGAATTCTTTAAAAAATTTGGATTTTTTGAAACAAGGCAATGCTTATTATGATTATTATATTTTCCTTACCTTTATATATGTTATCGAATGACTATGATAGAATGTCTCCTATTCAGGGCCAGCCCAGTGGCACACTGCTACAGTGCGCCGCTTGGGAGTGCGGTGGTGCTCCCGCCGAAGGTTCAGATCCCACATACAGACCGGTTCCCGCTCACTGGCTGAGCGAGGGGCGGGCGCAGCACTGAGGGGTGCGATTCCGCTGCCGGGCCCCGCC
>NW_007727637.1:127224-261280 GCF_000696425.1 Galeopterus variegatus
AAAAAAAAAAAAAAAAAAAAAAAAAAAAAAAGGAAAAAAAAAAAAAAGAATGTCTCCTATTCTCTAATCTTCCCACAGACATATTTCTCTAATGATAGCTGGGAAAAAATATTTCCACAGTTACAGAATTCTTAAATATGATACATGTTTCACAAGTGGCAGAATTCATGTACATAGTGAGGTACATAGTAAGACTCATCTTCAAGTTGATATTAACAGATGAGTGTCACGTGTATCACATCTCTTGCATTTATAATAAAAATGCGTATCTTTTTTTCTTATGTATGAGACAAGAGTTAATTATATAAAACTCTTGTAAACCTTCAGTAAATGTGTAAATGTAGTAAAACTTGAATCAAGTACTTATTTTAATTGGGTTTTTTCCTTAATTTTAATAGTAGTCCCATATTCAATGGGTATGTATAAAATAGCACATAAAATTCAAATATTGCATAGCAAAAAATGAAAAATATTATGAAACAATGATGATAACAGAATCTAAGATGTGCTTACTTTTTTTTTTTTTTTTTTTAAAAAAAAAGATGACCGGTAAGGGGATCTTAACCCTTGACTTGGTGTTGTCAGCACCACGCTCACCCAGTGAGCTAACCAGCCATCCCTATATGGGATCCGAACCCGTGGCCTTGGTGTTATCAGCACCACACTCTCCCGAGTGAGCCATAAGATGTGCTTAGATTTTTTTTTTTTTAAAGATGTGCTTAGTAAACTTTAGGAGGTTAAAGCCACAAAGTTGCAAAGAAGATATGTAAGGCCGTGGTCTGGGAATGACTTCTTCTCTGTATAAGCAATAAAGGCAAGAGCAAGAAGATAGAACTCCATGATATATCATTAGTAACTTTCCTCCAGGTTTGTTTAGTTTACTTACTTTTTCATTTATTTGTCCACTTACTTTATTAACATTTATTGAGTCCAATTATGTGCTAAACACCAAGCAAATTTTAATTAATGTGATTTATTTTTTCAGTACATTTATTGAAAATAAAAATTATCATTTTTTCTATGTCTGATACTAAATCGAAGGCTGTATTCATTTTTACAACAACCAGATGAAGCATTAATGTTCCCATTTTTCACTTTAGGAAATTGACAATCAGAGTGACAAAATAACTTACCAAGATTACATAACTACAAAATGCTGGAGTCACAATTTTTATTTTTCCACTACTCCAAAGTGTTTGTGAACTTTAAAGTTTCCCCACCGTCTGAGATTGTGAGAGAAATGAAGGAAATGATGGTACAGCAACTCATTGATGAAGAGTTATGTTTCTTTTTGAAGTACCTGAACTTTCACAGCTTTTTTCTAATAATTACTTCATCCAGCCATTACCTGGCTGAGTTCTCTACAAATTTTGGAATAACGTACCAAAATGACAGTTCGCCATCCTCAGGACTTTGGGGCTGGGATAGGCAGAAAGGAAGCGGGTTAATCCTGCAATGCTTCACAATATCAAAACAAGATTTGGTTTCTAATGTGTAATAAGTCCAGTATTATAATTGTATTTTTTTCTGTGAGAGAAAAATCAATATAAGTGTGCACTTTGAAATCCAGAAATTTAGCCATGTATTCTAGTCCTTTTTCAGATCCTCTAAATACTTGATTTTTTAAAATTATTTGCCCTCATTCGATGTATTGAGATTGTATAGTCCTTAATCTTGTAGTTAATCCTATTTACATATCCAGTTCTATTAAAAGTTTAAATATATTTGACATCTCTGAGCATAAAGGAGACATGTTCCATGGGCAGAGAACCAAGATTTTTGAGCTGATTTTCCTAATTTTTCTCATTTAATCTTCCAAAAAATATTTATTTATGGCAAGTATTGTTATTATCCCTTCTGTACAGATAAAAAGAGTACATGTAAGATATTCATATATTAAAATCACCCACATATACATGGTGAATGACTTTAAGATAGTAGCTTTATTTTTTTTAATCTATGAGAATAACTATGTATTTGATGTGTCCTAGTATAATATTATACATATTTGATGTACATGGTCATAATTTAAACTTACAAAGCAATAAAACTTTGTTTTTTGTAATGGGAGGGTCATTTGCAAAATTAAAGAGTGCATAATTCTGCTTTTATGTGCTTTGAGTGTAGAGATTGGCATGACAAGTGAAAGACTATAAATCACAGCATTGGTTACATATATTTACATTTGAACATCCAAAATATGCAAGTATATAGACCCACTGCTCTGAAATCCACCATTCTCTTTAACTTTCTCTTAAAGTTCAGCCTTGTTATAAATTGGTGTGAATTACTTTCATCATATTATTGCATACACTCCATATTAAAATGCTCCTGAGCAGAAGTGAATGGGAGTTTTAATAGGGTCAAGCAAGCAGTAACAAAATTTTTATAAGAGCCATAGCTTAGGCAATTGTTCAAATAAAGGGAAGAATTGAACACCCATTATGTATCTTCAAGTCTCTGTATATAGAAAAATTTTCTAAAGCAATAAATTCAGTTATGCTAAAATGTATGTTTCTATAATATAACTATCTCTTGTTCAAGGTACCCTCCCTCTAAATGGCAGAAAATTTAATCTAATCACTTCCAGGTGAACTACAGTAATATATTTTTTGTTTGATTGGTTTGTTGTTTTTTTCCCTCTTGGGCATTTCAGGTTTGTATTCAGTCATTTTAGAGATTTCTTCCTTTTCCCTTTTCCCCATGCTTGGCCATAGGTTAAGAGTGTATTAGTTTGTATCTGTTTCTTATAACAGCAATACCTGGACTGGGTAATTTGTGAAGAAAAAATATTTATTGCTTATATTTTCAGAGGTTGGGAAGTCCAAAGTCCAGGGAACACATCCGGTTGGTGGTGACTCTACACAACAATGCAGGGTCTCACACATGACAGATAATGGAGCTAGAGAGAGAGCTAACCTCTTCACTTGCTCTTCATTTAAAGTCATCAGAACCATGCCCATGACCACCATTAAACCATCAACTTATTATTCAGTGAATGGATCAATCTATTCACTAGGCATGGTCCTCACAATCCAATCACCTCCTAAAGGCTCCACTTTTCAATTACCATAATAGGTTTTCCCAATCTCTTAACACTGACAGTAGGGATTAAGCTTTGGTGAGCTTTGGGGGGACATCCAATCCGCAGCAATGAGGAATGGTGAAAACCTTACTATAATGTCACTTTGTTGGTGGAGAAAATGAATCTTCCCCTCTGTTAGACATTTCTGCACCTCTCTTGAATGGCACAGAAAATATAGGCATGCTTTCTGTGGCCATAAATGCTCTTTGCTCTCAAGCACTCTTTCTTTATATGTGCCCTTCCATCATTTATACTCCACAAATATGCAACACAGGAAAGAAGAAACTCGCTGTGAAACCTGATTCTTGGACTTCACACAGTTCTCCTCTGCTGTCAGATTGCCCCAAACCTGTTTGGCATTTTCATCATTCTGGGATGGAATGCAACCAAGCCCCCTCTCAGAAACCATTTTCTTAGCTCTCACAATCTTTATTTAATCTGTAAAGATAGGGTAGTTATAATCTTCTTTTATCGGTTCTAAATCTTTCGTTTTGTGTACACAATTCCTGCTCAGTTTCTGTCCGGTGTTAACTTGTTGTACTGAAGAATATCTGACTCTTGAAAATAATGTAGCATGATTCTCAAGATTTTTTCCGCTTTGTTTCAAAAGACTTTTGTAACTCAGAGGCTGAGTTTGATTTGGTGAGTGACACTAGTTCAATGAGTAAAGGAAGCATATGTGTGGAACAAAGAAAATAAACTAGGGTAAAAACACTTCACTATTTGCAGAATGTGTCCCATCCCATTTATGTGAATATAGTATGCAATTGGGAAGGTACAGGGAAAGTTCTTAGAGGAATCAGCAGTGTAAGGCAGTATAGTGATAAAGCAGGGTTTCTTAACCCTGGAACTATTGATGTTTTGAGATGGAAAACTCTATGTTGTTAGGACCATCCTGTGCTTTGTAGGATGTTTAGCAGCATCTCTGGCCTCAATCAGTTAGATACCATCGCAACCTCCCTTCCCAGTTGTGACAATCAAAAATATGTCAAGACATTTCCAGATATACCTGTTGGGGAGAAATTGCCCGCAGTTGACAAATAGTAGTGATAAAAGATGATATTCAGCATTATGAAACTAGATTTTTTTTTTTATCAATGGTCACATTTTATATTTGAACTGAAATGTCTAAAATTGAACTTTGAACTTTGCTTAGAATTTAACTTTTATTCAGCACCTGTGGATCAAAATAATAATTACTATGACATGGTCCTGGTCTGTAGACTAATTTTTTTGAAGGGGTAGTCTAAAGATGATCTATGACAAATCACCTAGGTTGCTTATTAAAATTGCAAATTCCCAGCACATCCTAAACCTACCATATAAGAATTTGGAAGTCGACCATTAATGGACTGCATGTTTAACAAGTTTCCCAGCTGCTTTTGTGTACTACTGACCTAGTAGTGATGACAACCATGTAAATCAATATTACAAACCTACAGCAACAAAGACAGCATGGTACTGGCATAAAAACAGATACATGGCCCAATGGAGCAGAATAGAGAACCCAGAAATCAACCCATGTATTTACAGCCAACTGATCTTCAACAAGGGCACCAAGAATATATATTGGGTAAAAGACTGCCTATTCAACAAATGGTGCTGGGAAAAATGGATATCCGTTTGTAGAAGAATGAAACTTGATCTGTACCCCTCAACATATACCCAAATCAACTCAAAATCGATTAGAGACTTAAATATAAGGCCTGAAACGTTAAATTCCTAGAAGAAAACAGAGGAGAAACACTCCAGGATTTAGGACGGAGCAATGACTTTATGAATAACACCCAAAAAGCACAGATAACAAAAGAAAAAATAAATATAGGGGATTATATCAAACTAAAAAGCTTTGCACAGCAAAGGAAACAATCAACAGTGTGAAAAGACATCCTACAGAATGGGAGAAAATATTTGCAAACTATGCATCTGAAAAGGGATTAATATCCAGAAAATACAAAGAGCTCAGACAACTTTACAGAAAAAAAAGTCAATAACCAAATTAAAAAATGGGCAAAGGACCTCAATAGAAATTTCTCAAAGGAAGACATACAAATGGCCAATAGGTATATGAAAAACTGCTCAGCATCACTAGTCATTGGGGAAATGAAAATCAAAACCACTTTGAGATATCACCTGATCATAATCAGACTGGCTATTATAAAAAAAAACAAACAAACAAAAAAAAACAGGATAACAAATGCTGGCGAGTATGTGGAGAGAGAGGAATGCTCCTGCACTGTTGGTGGGACTGTAAATTAGTACAGCCATTATGGAGAACAGTATGGAGGTTCCTTAAACAACTAAAGATAGAACTGCCGTATGATCCATCAATCCCATTCCTGTGGATATATCCAGAGGACTGGAAAACATCAGGTCGAAGGGATACCTGCACTCCTATGTTTATTGCAACTTTATTTACAATAGCCAGGCTGTGGAACCAACCTAAATGTCCATGATGGATATATATTGTGTATATATACCACAATTAAGGAAACTGGAATGTATACACAATGGAATACTACTCAGCCATAAAAAGATTGAAATTCTCCCATTTGCAGCAACATGGATGAGCCTGGAGAAAATTATTCTAAGTGAAATAACCCAGGTACGGAATGAGAAATACCACATGTTCTCACTCATAACCAGGAACTGAATCCATAAATAAACAAATGAACAGTAAAGAGAAACAGAGAGGAAGAAAGAAAGAAACAACAATCACAGTAATATGCTGAACTTTTAGAAAACTGGACGTGGAAAAGGGGTGGGGAGAGGGGGAGAGGGAGGGGCGCCAATGAGGGATTGGTCAGTGGACACGAAGAATGATTGTGTATTGTAATGATGAGTAAGCTAGCTGTACTGATCTAACCACCACACATTCTACACAATTATTGAAATTCAACATTGTACCCCACATGTATGTATAATGAATTACCTAAAAAAAAATACTTATTGTGTGTTATATTCTCTAATGAATGTATTGGGGAGAAAGTAATAGAAAATAGATGTTTTAAGGGCCTAATATGGAGAACATAGAAAATATATCAATGTGCCTGTGAACTTGCTTCTCCCCTTGACTTTCCTAAGGAAGTTAAAGGTGCTATTGTTCATAGAACATGTCTAAATCACTGTTTTTTTTTTAAATCTTTCCTTTTTGCCCCTCGACATCTGTTAGTTACTAACCAAATTTACCCTGCTCACAAACATGTTTCTTTAGTTGAAAAAAATATGTTTCATGAGTTTTAATGCCATATTTTAATATGTCAAAATATCATAATTGTATATTACCTAGCTCTTAAAAGATAAATTCATTAGCTATTAAAACACCACATGTCCCTTTAAACTTTGACTGGAATGAAATCGTTTTGCATGACGTTTATATCTTGTGATGCTTTTGATCTGCAGTTAGATTTTTCCATCAATTTGCATGCATATAAAACCATCTGAGATGATTACTTGAGGCATGACAAGATTTTGAAAACCATCAGTGCATCGTTTCTTTCAGATAGAATCCAAAATGTGTTTGCTTAAAAATTTTCATTCCATTTCAACAATATGGATAAGGTCACATGGACAGCATTTTTAAAAATTTAAATGTAGGTATGTATGTATAGTTGTCATCTTTAAATTTATACTTATTTAAATTTGATCTTATATGGTTCTTTACCATCACATGGTATGTCATGTTAAAGAACCATAAAAGGTCAAAAATTATGAAAATATAAAATAATGGTCAGAAAACAGATTAATCATTCCCATTCTAAAACCTCAGGAAAACAATTTCCCTTGATAGTGAAAAAATATCAGTAAAAGTGGAAGAGGAATAGTAGCAACTGAAAAAAAATAATAGAGTGAAAATAAGAGATAGTTGTGATATCCAATTTTATTTAAATAGACTGCAAATTAAGAGGTTTTATGTGATTCTAAATTACATATTTGTGAGTTTTTGTGTATGATTATGTGCCATGTTTTATTTGTCAAATTCCAAAGAAGCAATGGTTTAACTAATGCAGTGAGATAGTAGTACTGATTTGGGGATTTTTTTCTGTGTTCTAGATTAGGGAGTTGAGTTACACTGTTAGAGATCATAGCAAAATTTGTTTTGTTGCAAACTGTATTAGTCATGGTTCTCCAGAGAGACTTAACCAACAGAGTATATAGATATAGATATATGAGAGGAGATTTATAAGGGAAATTGGCTCACACAATCATGGAAGCCGAGAAGTCCCACAATAGGTTGTCCATAAGCTGGAGAACCAGGGAAGCTGGCGGTATGGCTCATTCCAAATCTGAAAGCTTCAGAACCAGGGAAACCAGTTGTGTAACTCTCAGTCTGATGCCAAAGGTCTGAGAACTTGGGAACTGTTGGTGCGAGTCCTGGAGTCCAAAGGCTGGAGAACCTGGAGTTCTGATGTCCAAGTGCAGAAGAAGAGTATCCCAGCTCCAGGAGAGAGAGAGAGCAAATTTGCCTTTCCTTTGCCTTTTTGTTCTATCCGGATCCACAGCCAATTGGATGGTGCCGGCCCACATTGAGGGCAGATCTTCACCACTCAGTCCACTGACTCACATACCAATCTCCTCTAAAAACACCCTTGCAGACACACCCAGAAATAATGCTCTACCAGCTCTCTAGGTATCTCTTAATCCCGTCAAGTTGACACTCAAGATAAACCATCACACAAAATAGATACTATTTTATAACTACAAATATAACTTCATTTTATAAAAAACAATATTCCCATGAAATGCCTGAAAAAATAATTATATTCTCTCAAAAAAAATCAAACTGAAAATTGTTTAAATATCTTAATATATATTGTTATAATTTTGACAAATATTTATTTTGATTGGGGAAAAACCTATTTTCTTTAAATTCAGTAGCTACTCATTTTAATTTTATAACAAAACAATGAAAGATAAATCAACAAAATGGTGGTTTTAAAAATCTGAATTTGAATATACATGAAGACTCTTTAAGGGGTAGTGACCAAGTTTTCTCCAGCTCAGTGTCCTCTGAAACAAGCTGTATCTAGCCCTTGAACGCTTATTTGGCATTGTGAATTCCAGTAGTGCTAGCTAAAAGATGTATTCCTGGATTCCTTGACATTACCTAGATATCTGGAGAGGTTTGCTGTCATATATTGATCTTATACCTCCAGCTCATCATCTCCTAGATGCTTGAGGAAGCAGACAATTCAAAAGGCACCAGCATGCCTTACATTTACCAGTCTAAAACTTCCTTGCTATTTTCAGTCAAGTGATGCTTTAAGTTAAAGCACATTTAGGGAACTGTAACTGAATCTTTCTGAAAAGATTTTATTTTAATTTGACTTTTTAAATTATTTATTTACTCTATCTGTTTATCATCTCTCTATATATTGCTGCCTTGAGGTTAATATAAACATCCTTTAATTGGTAGCCATGTATCTTCTCATTTGAAGCCGAGGATGCAGAGTTCCTCTCTAGGAGTTGTAACCATGAACCTGGCCTATTATTCCTTGGCACATATCTGAGTGTAAAACTTCTGCCAAGTACCAGCAATATAATATAGATTTATTTCTTTTGTATATCATTTTCCTGAGAAAGTCTTATATATACTAAGAGTGAGACTAAAAGCAAATAAATTTATAGTTATAAAATGCTCATTTAACAAGTCTAAATTTTTTTCCAAGAGAAGTTGGTAGGAAATTAAAATTTTTGAGTTCATCAGCTGAAGTCTAGGTACCATCATGAGCATGGTGTTGCCTGGCTAAAATAGTCAATGACTGCATGCCAGTAAATGAACAAATAGCTATCTCTTAAATCCGCTAATTATAGTGGTAAATAAATTTGGATGCTGAAGTTGCTACTAGCAGTCAAAAATTTATCGGCCTCATTTTTTTTTCCTGTAAAAGACATCTGAATATCATGTTCTATGCCACAATGTCTGTTGCTGATTTTCTTTATATCTTCTTGTAAAATTAATGCTATATGAAGCTGTGCCTTTCTCTCAGTCCTGTGATTTTAAGTTCTCCCTGGTATACCATAAACAGGTCTTAGATTGAAGTCTGTAGTCATTAGCCTGGTATTTATACCATTAAAGTTATTTCCCCAGTTATTTTTCCAATCTCACCTTAGCCCAAGACCTGCTTAACTTTTTATAGGTCTCCAAAGAAACATTCCTCTGCTAGTTTTGCTGCTTCTGTCCTAACTGTTTTGATATGTTTACCAGACAAATTTCCCATTCACATCTACATAGTATAATGACTGGTTCCTTGCAAAGTCTTTTTATATGTATCACCTAATATCATTTACTTCTCTAGTGAGGTGTCCATTTGATGCATGTTATCATAGCTTTTATATTTCCCTTCTCATAATACTCATCATGCATTATTTTAATGTGTCTATCTCTCATAGATTGTAAGCTCCAAAAATTTGAGACAATGGTTTGCTATTACTAAATCCACAGTATCTAGAGCAGTGCTTGCCACATAAGAAACAAGAAATATATTTAAATGGATGCATAAGTAATGAATAAATCAATACTCAAACAATTCTTGAAGTGGGTTTGTATCATATGATAGAGATAAGAGAACTTAACTTGGAACCCATAAGTACTTAATCCATGATAATATGCTTGTAAGAGCCATGCAGAGTTCATATTTATTTGTCTAACCTGTTCTAAAATATCTTCCTACCTAGAGCCATTTGGTAAATGCTGTATGTATGTCTCATTTTTCTCACCCAACATTTACACACACTCACACAAACATATTTCTACTTTTGGATGATAAAACCATAGCCAGCAAGGATAAAGGCAGTTTCTACAACTTGAGGTTAACAACATTTTTATAGAAACTCTGAGCATTACCTGTCACCTTTTGACTATGTTTTGTTTAGCCCTGAACTTCTCTAGTTTTGTCCTGACAATTTATTAAAATATTCCTGATGTGTCTTCTTTAAAGTTAAATAAAATTGCCCTTGGTGTCTTAATATTAATGGCTTTGACATTCATTTCATTTTTCAGAGTAAATTTTCTTTTGATTTTTAGTGAGAATAATACTTGCTCAAAATTCATTGTTTTTTTTTAAGACTAAGGAAGTAAAATTAAAATGTTAAATGTATACAACTACTTTGTGCAGCCTTGATTAGGATTAAAAATGTTAAAAACTAAAAAAAAAAAAATTTTATATCTAATGATTACCTCCTAATTAGGCACAGAGAAAAAACTGCTTAAGACTGAGAAAGGGAGGAAAAATAATGCACTCTTTAAGATCCGTGTTAGCACTGCCATGACTGTCTGACAAAATCCCAGAATATAAAATAGCAGACAACCCTGTTATTTCAGCCCTGGGCATCCTGTAAGCAGCGTCTACCAGAGATGCTGATATAAGCTAAATTAATTCAATCGTATTATTTCCATCACACTCTCCCCTAACTGCAAGTTATTTCCAACTCATATTCTATCTCTGGCTTACCCTAAGGGAAATACTGTGCTCTTTTGGACCTAGATTTCTCTCTAGTTTTGAAGGTTCACTTCAAAAATAGCAGACAAATCCATACATTCCTAATCATCATTAAAAGTTTCAGGTTGAACAAAATGTAAATCAAGTCTGTTAAACTGATATTAACTTTTGATTAAAGGAAAAAAGCTCACTTATAATGGATATCTGATTCTCTTTGAAGAACTGGATTTAGTATACATAGTCCACATTAAACCACTAAACAGTGCAAAAGAATGTTTGTTTGGCATTCTAATAAAAATATTTTAGTTCTCTTTGAATGTATCTGTGATATGGTGATAAATAGTCATGTTAGCAACATTATTTTCAGGATCCTGTGATGCCTATTTTGTTACCAAGAAATTTTATTCTTCCCAAAAATACTTATTGAGTGTGATAGATGTATCCTTTTCTTAAGTCATGACCTCATCATACAAAATAGAAAGTGATAATATTATAAGAGTTTTGGATTCATAATACTTTCATTTGTGGAAGGTTTCGCTGTGGGATATGGGGATGCATTAAAGTTAGATCTTGTCTATTCCATTTATTAAAATTAGTAATGCATATTAGGATAGTTTTCTCAAGTAGCTACTGAGATTCCCACAATATCATATCTTCTAAATATGCTAAATATCAAAATTCCCTATGCATCTCTACTTATAAAGAAGAATAAGACATAGTACACACAGTAGTGATAATTAACATCAGTTGAGTTACTATGTGTCAGGCATTCTGTTAAGTGATTTATATTCATTATCTCATTGGATTTTCATTTTAACTCTGTGAATTGTATATTATTATTGCCTCTCTCTTTCAGATGAAAAATCAAAGCTCAGAATATTTGTAATATGACTAGGTGCTAGTATACCTATAGTATCATAATAGAAAACAAACAACACACTCAAAATAGGACAAATTGAGGAAAGTTTATTTGCACAGGGGCTATTTTAAAAGGTATGCCATAAGACAGTACAGAAACCTGGAGCCAATAGTCCTTAAGGGATCATGGCCTTTAGGAGCTCCAAAAGGGTAAAGTGCACTGCACTGGCATTCAGAGTTTTCGTCTTAGCACTATCAGTAATGCTTTTCTATTGTGGGTCTTTTTATTTTATTTTTTATTTTTTTCCATAGGCCTTAGTTTTCTATCCATAGATAGAGAGGGTTGAAAGAGATTATCTGAAAGGTCAATCCCTTCTTTTTCTAATATCCTCTGATTCTATCTTTTCATAGCAGAATTATCTAAGACATTGGTCCTTCATTTTTTGTAACATCTTGTGATGCTATGTTTAAAGAGCAAATTCTTGGCATAGACAAGGGATCTGTTACTCAATGACCAGATGGATCCATCTCCTCTTGTGGGTAGCTGAACTGTGCAGGAGTTATTGGGCTATCCCTGTGCCTACATCTTTGCAAAAATACAATAAAAAGTGTATATTTTGTGGTTCCTGTCACAATACCATTAAAACTGAATATCCAGACTCTGACTTTTACAATGAAAAACAAATCTCTGATCTGTCACATGCATCACAGCTACGAAAAACAAATTGGCTGCTTCATAGAAGCAACACTTTTATTTTTGGTGGGGAATAATCTCCACAATATCACATTGGTGAGGAATCTAATGAATTCAAATTCTCAGCATAATTAGAAGGCAAAATGTAAGGTGATTCTCTAAATTGGTTTTGATTTAAACTAAAGGAGATGGTACATACAAACAGTTTTTTTTTCACATTTTGTTTTAGATTTAGCCACTTTGTCTTAGCTTGTTCTCCAAAATGTGTTATCTTGTGATTATTTAAAAACAAAAATGGGGAGCAAAATCCATTGTTTGTGAAGAGAGATTTAAAAATATCTTTTGTAAGATGCTGCTTTAGATTTCAGAAACCCATAGAATTTTATACTTTTTATTTTATTTTGTGATTTTTTACTCTTCTCTTTTCATGAATCATTAGCACTTCAGCCCAAAGGAAGCAAGAAAGGGACAAAGAGAAGCAGCAGTGAATCCAAACAGTAAATTTTCTGCAGGTAAATGATCCAATGATCAATTGTAAATGCTGTTATAATAAACTAATGGCTATGGGTTGCAAAGAAAGATTTTGGATATCTGAAAATTTCATTTAGCACCAAACCAGAAATAATAGAGTTGCTACAACCTGCTGAAAATAAACACAAAGAGTAATTCCTTCTCAATCAAAATTATATGCTTTGTTTATAATGACTATAATTTTTAGCAGTTATCTGAAGACAAGTGCAATTTTTGTCATTTATAAATTATATCTATTAACTGAAAGGTAAGGTAACTGCTAAGTGTGCAGTGTTCATGGCCAGTGGTAAATTTGCTTCTTTCTTTGAGTTTATTTTTATTTTTTGACCTAAATTGCCATTCCCTATCACAAAAGTGCTCTTTATTATTCCAAAAATCTGTAAGAAAGAACCGACAGTTCTGTTCTATCAAAACATATACATTTTTTCAGTTAAATATTTTGAACTTCTTTGAAATATTGGAAGATTAGAAAAAAGTCAACTGTTTTAATCCAAGTGACATATATGATTATGATTCCCAGCTGCTGTTTGCTCCTAGAAGACGATTGAATATACATGCTCAACTCAGCAATTATTAAAGTGTTTACTGTGAACCTAGGATAGATTACTATGTTGCTTTTGTGCATTAGGGGCAGTGAGATTGTTAGTAAACTTTTAGTTAAGCATTTGCAAAGAATAAATGTCTTTCATATGGCATTTTAATTTATATTTAGTGAATAAGCCAATACTTGAGACATAACACAACTGAATATTTGCTAGGGAATTTTGGGTGGTTTCTAAGGAGATTTCAAGCTTAAAAAGGATTGTTAGTCCAGATGAATTGTTTTTTTTAAGGCAGCACAGCCCAAGATGTTGGCAGAATTGATATTATATAAATTGTGTGATTTGTGAAGTACTTAAGAGAACTGTTTGTAACAAATTCCTGGCCTTCAATGGCATTACTACTTGGGATTTTGTTGTTGTTGTTGTTTTGTTTTGTTTTGTTTTTAATTTGAATTTCCAACACTGAAGTAATTTTCTAACTTTGGAAAAAATGGGTTATCACTTTATCTCCAGATGAATGCTTTCAAATCCATCACCTTATCTTTCATGACAGAGATGATAACTGTGGCTCAAGGATTTCTTCTTATTAGTGGATATAATTGGTTAAGTTAGTTATTACATTGGAAGGCATAGAGACCAGAACTAAGTGAAATAATGATGTCAGATAAAGTTGGAGTTAAAAAACGTAAGAGTTTCCGTCCTGGAACTGTCAGAGAAGACCAGTCAACACTGGACCAATTTTAGGACCTGCAAAGATTGATGCTAGCCTGAAGGTGCTTAGTGGAAGAACCAGGAAGATAAAGTCTTACATAATGGTATCTAAAAGAAGAAATAAGCAGAAGACAGTGTGAATACTTGGAAAGCAGAAGTTTTGCCTCTGGCACCCTGACATATCTTATGAAGAATAGCAATTGACAGTACACAGACCTCATAAAATAAGGAGCATGCTACTTTTTGTGCTTCAGTCAATTAAGGTAGAACATAATATAGCAAATGGCAACACTCACATATAAGGAACAGAGCAATTATTGTGATGGGAATTGTTGGAATTCCAGATGAAAGGGAGTGTTGCTTTCTTTTCCAATTAGTAAGAAAGAAAGAAATCAAGGGAGAAATGATATAGAAAAATTAGCTCTGGACACAAATTAGGAAGAATCACAAGGGCAGTCATCAAGTTCTGTAATATTTGACAGTGTTCTACACAATCCTTCAGTAATAGTTATTTTATAAATTTTACTTTTTACAGTGAGTAGATGAAAGGCCATTAAGCAAATTTCCTTCAAAGGAATAAAGGGGATTGACAGAGAAATATAATGAAAAAATGATGGTTGTTTAGGAGAAACAAGAGATGAGGAGTTAGATGTATGAGCCCTTGCTTTGTCACTCTTATTAACTAGTTGTATTTAGTCATAGTACCTTATGTGTAAAGTGAATTTTGGTACTCAAAAGAATGTGTGTCTTTTTTTGTCTCATTGATTTTGTGAGAATTTTACGAAGTTATGATAAGAAACTTTGAGATGGAAAAAATAGTCTCCTAATGTAAGTAGTACTTCATAGCAATGTTGAAGATAAGATATGCAGGTGGACATTTAAAACGGATGTCTTATGTAAAGTTGCCTTTAAAGTGATTAAGGAGTCTTTGTGATTTGTTGCTATCCATTATTAATCAATTGTTTCATGTGCTTCTTTACTTTCTTCTTGGCTGCAGCATAATATTATAAGAGACACATTTTTCTTTTTTTTTTCACTTCAAAATTAGTTCTTTAAGTGCCAGGCAAAGTATATTATAAGTGCTCAACAGATACCTATTTGGTTAATGCAGAAATAGCAATTTTTACAGGAGAATTGAAGAATGGGCATTTTGATACTTAATTTGAAAGGAAGAAAGACTATATTAAGCAGAAAGATTATCAGAGCCTTGATTAAACCCGTGATTATATGGGTAAAGTGAAAGAACATTAATTTATACAACTAACACTGATTTAGCACCAAGTATATGATAGGGACAAACAATTACAAATAGGACCCATCCCATGAGGATTCAAGTAGAAGAGATTGTGGACTACATTCCCATGACAAGGAGGAATTTCCTTAAAGAATTAAGGGGACATAAACATATTGTCAGATTATGGAAAACTAAGAGAATTTGTTGTTAGCAATCCTAACCTTAAAGAATGACTGAAGGAAGTAGCCTAAACAGAAAGGAAATAACCACGACAACAAAAAGGCTCAGAACTTCAGAATTTAAGAAGAGCATAAGAATGGGTGTTAATAGGGATCAGTATAATAGACTAGCATTCACATTCATTTGTTAAATCATGTTTTATGGTTGAAACAAAAGTTATAACATGAACTGATGGGGTGTTTAATGTGTGTAGAGGAAATACTTAAGACAATTATATTTTCAAAATCTAGCAGGTAAACAGACCTAAATAGTATTAAGGTATCCATACTTCACTTGAATTGGTAAAGAGTGATGCCAGTAGATTGTGAAAAGTCATGTATGTATCATATTACCTAGAACAAAAACGAAGCAAATTATACAGAGCAGTGTACTCAACAGCACTATAATAAACTAAGATAGAATCCTATAAAATTATTCCAGTAACCCAAAGAAAGACAAGAAAAGAGAAACAGATTAAAAGAAAACAAACAGAAGAAAAGTTGACAAACTTAAGCTGTAACACATTAATGTAAACACCTTAAATGTAAATGGCCTAGGTAGAATAATTACTATACAAATATTGGCAGAGTGGATAAAGAAGAGATGATCCCTTATCAGATGCTATTTAGATGAACTCATTTGAAATATAATGATATAAGTTGGTTGAAGTAAAAGGATAGAAAAATATATACTTGTAAACATTGATTAAAAGAAAGCAGAGATGGCTAAATTAATATCAGATAGTGTGGACTTCAGGGCAATATATATATATATATGTATATATGTATACGTATATATATGTATATATATGTATATGTATATACGTATATATATACACACACACACATACACACACCCACAAGAGAGAGAAAGGGGTTTTACATAATAGTAAAAGTATCTCTAAATCAAGAAGTTATAGCAATCCTAAATGTGCATGCCCCAAACAACAGAGCTGCAAGGGAAGAAAAAATTGAAGCCAAAATTGATAGAACTGAAAAGAATAATATACACATTCACAATTATAGTTGGATGCTTCCACATCTTCTTTTAACAATTAATAAAACAACTAAACAAACTGTATAGAAAATAGTTAAGGATATAGAAGAACTTAACATCATTAACCAGCAGAATCCACTTGATATTTATAGAATACTCAATGACTGCAGAATACAGAATTTTCTTATGTGTCCATGAAATATATACCAAGGTAAGCTATCCTGGGCCATAAAGCAAACCTCAACAAAGTGTGTATTTTTTTTAAATGAAATCACACACAATGTGTTCTCTGACAGCAATGGAATCAAAGTAGATATCAATAAAAGAAAGATTACAGAAAAAGAACCGAACACTTTGAAACTAACAAGAGACTTCTACATAATCTATGGATCATAAAGGAAGTCTCAAGATAAATTTAAAAATACATTGAATTGAGTGAAAATTAAAATATATAATGACAAATTTTATAGGATTCAGCTAAAGCTGTGCTGAAGGGGAAATTTACAGCATTAAATGCATACATTTGAAAAGAGAGAAAGTCTCAAATCAAAATCTAAACTTCCACATCATGAAACTAGGAAAAGGAAGATAGTAACCTAACCACAAAGCAAGCAGTAGGAAAGAAATATAAAAAAATGAGTAGTAATCAATAAAAAATGAAAATCAAGAAAGTAGAGGAATTCCATTAAACAGAAAATTATTCAAAGATGAACAAATCAATAAAACTGACAAAACTCTAGCAAGACTGACAAAGAATTAAAACACAAAGTAACAATACTAGGAATATTACTGCAGATCTTGAAAACATCAATAGTATGATAAGGAAATAGTATTAAAAAAAACTCTGCACACATGAAATTGACAATTTAGATGAAGTGCATACATTGACTCCTAAAACAATCTTGACAATAATAAAGTAGGAGAAATTACTATACATGATTTGAAGACTTATTACACAGTGACATTAAGCAAGATTGTGTGGTATTTGTGGACAGATTGAGTTATATAAAATTTTTAAAGAAAAGACCAGCATAACTATGGCCAATTGATTTTTGACAAAAGTGTGAAAGCAATTGAATGGAATAATGATAGTTTTTTTCAGCAAATTGTGCTAGAACAATTGGAGATCCATAGGCCAGGCAGAGAGGGGGGAAAAAAACACCTCTAAACCTAATGCCTTATTAAACAGTTATTTCAAAATAAATCATATTTAAATGTAAAATATAAAATTACAACACTTTCAGAATAATACATAAGGAAAATCTTCGAGACCTAAAACTTGTTTGACAGTTCATTAGATATACCATAAAAAGCATCATTCATAAAATTTTTTAAAATGATAAATTGTATTTCATCAAAATAAAAAAAAATTATCTGTGAAAGAGCTTATTATGAGGATGAAAATACTATAGATATAGATAAAATAAAGAACTCATAACTGGAATATATAAGGAACTCTCTAAAATTTACAAGACAATCTAAGTAAAAATAGGCAAAAGTGTGAAGAAATATCTCACTAAAAAGGATATATGGATGATAAATAAGTACATGAAAAGAGGTTCGACATCACTAACCATCAGGGAAATGCATATTAAGACTTCAATAATATATCACTCCACAGGTATCGGAATTGATGAATAAAATTAAGAGGAAAATAACAGTGTTAGTACCAAATGCTAGCAGAGGATGCAGAGAAACTGGATCTTATATATTTCTGGTGAGAATGTAAAATGGTACAGCCACTTTGGGAAGCATTTGTCAGTTTCTCAAAAAATTAAATCCACAAATACCATATGACCCAACAATTACAATTTTGGGCATTTATCTCAGAGAAATGAAAATGTGTCCACATTAAAACAAACAAGAAACAAGAAAAGTATACATGATTATCCATAATAGCTTTATTTGCAATAGCCAAAAACAACAACAAAAAAAAAATCAACTAAAATGTGGTACAATAAATGAATGGAACAAAATGGGCATATACATACCATGGAATACTACTTATCAATAAAACGGAACATACTGTTAATATCTACAACTTGGATGGATCTAAAACTTTAAGCTGAGTGAAAAAAGTAAGCCAATTCAAACAGTCACACACCCTTTGATTCCATTTATATACCATTCTGGAAATGACAAAATTACAAAAATCGTTTATTGGTTCATCTCTTTTGCTTATAACAAAAACACCTGAAACTAGGTAATTTGTAAAGAAACAATATCTATTGCTTACAGTTTCAGAGGCTGGGAAGTCTAAAGTCCAGGAAACACATCATGTGAGGGCCTTGCGGGTGGTGACTTCAGCAATGCAGCATATCACATTGTGAGAAAGGCAGAAGCAGAGAGCTAGCCTCCTCACTGAGTCTTCCTTTAAAGCCCTCAGGACCATGCTCATGACCACCATTAAGCCATCAAATGGATTAATCCATTTTCTAGGGTATGGTACTCACAATCTAATTACCTCTTCAAGGCCCCACCTTTCAATTACTATACTAAGAGTTCTCACCCTCTTAACACTGTCACTGTGGAAATTAAGTTTTGGGGGGACATTCAGTCCACAGTAGATGGAAAACACTTTAATGGTTTCCAGGGGTTAGGGATGGTGGGGAGAGGGGGTGGGTGTGCACAGGAGATTTTTGTGATTTTTGGAATAGTTTTGTACCTTGATTGTACTGGGGGTTACACAAATCTACACACATGATGAAATGATCTACAACTATGCATATGTAATATGCCAGTGTTCATTTCCTGGTTTTGAAACTGTACTATATTTATTTAAGAACTGTTAGTGGAAACTGGGTAACAGGTACATGAAACCTCTGAATTATATTTGCATCTTCTTATGAATTTTATAATTATTTCAATGATAATGATATATAATTATTTTTTGTATATTGCTGAATTATATTTGCTAACATGTTAAGAATATTTATATCTATATTCTTGAAAGATATCAGTCTCAGTTTTTTTGTTTGTTTGTTTGTTTTGTTTTTGGTGTCTTTCTCCAGTTAGGGATATCCAAGTAATACTAACCTAATGAAATGAGTTACAAAATACTCCTTCCTTTTCTATTTTCTTGAAGAGCGTGTGTAAACTTTGTGTTAAATCTTTAAATGTGAAATTATTTGGGCCTGGTGACTGCTTTTGCTGCACATTTTAAATTATACATTCAATTTCTTTAATTTCCACAAGACTATTCTTGTTGTCTCTTTCATCTTGTTGCTTTTTGGTAGCTTCTGGTTTTCAATTAATTTTTCCATTTACTGTAAGTTGTTGAATTTATGGGTGTAGTGTTGCTCATAGTATTCTCCTGTTTCATTCTGTAATTGATGATTTGCTTCTCTTTGCTAGAGGTTTATTAATTTTATTCATTTTTTTCAAAGAACCGTCTTTGTGTTGCATTGATTTTCTCTATGTTATTTTAGTTTTCAGTATTTCTGCCCTTGTCTTTATTGTTTTCTTTTTTTTTTCTTGTTTTAGATTTATGTTGTTCTTTGTCTAGTTTTTTTTTTTGTTTTTGTGTTTGGTTTTTAATAGAAGCCAGAAAATAGGAGGGAGTTGGCTATGACCATAAAGAGGTAGTACCAGGGATTATTGTGATGGAACTGTTTTGTATCTTGGCTGTGGTGGTAGTCACACAAAAAGCACATGTAATAAAATTTCCTTGGACAAAACACACATGCATGCACATGCAAATGACTGAATGTAAAACTGGTGAAATCTGAAGAAGAATGTCTCACTGTCAATTTTCTGTTTGTGATATTGTACTATAGTTATGCAAGATATTACCATTGGGGGAAACTGGGTAAAAAATATCCAAGGTCTTTTTGTATTATTTATTACAATTGCATGTGAATCTGCAATCATTCAAAATAGAAAGTTTAAAAAAAATGAAGGTGAAATAAAGGTGATCATAGTCATCCATAAGCTGAGATAATTTACCACCAGTAGTTCTACACCAATGTAAATTCTAAAGGACATTCTCCAGGCTGAAGAAAAATGATTCTAGGTGGAAAATAGACATGCAAGTATAAGTGAACTTCTCCAAAAGTGATTAAAAAATGGGAAAATATAAAAACAACCGACATTATAAAGCTACAATAATAGCAACAAATTGTGGGCTATCTACCTTATGTAGAACTAAAACAATTAATGATACATAAAAAGGTAGAATAGAGAAATAAAGGAAAAAAATAGGAAAAAGAGAAAATAACAAGTGGTAGACTACATGTTAAATACCTTGGTTAAAAGACAAAAATTGCATACTAGAAAAAAATACGGCCCTATGTTGTATAGAAGAAAACCACTTTAGTTTTAATGATACTGTATATTGCTAAATGCATGCAAACCTTAACCAAAAGAATATTGATGTGGCGATATTAATATCAGACAGGGAGAATCCTGGGCAAGAAATATTATGAGATAAAAACATTTCATAAAGATAGAATGGGTCAAATCAACGGGAATATGTAAGAATACAAAATGTGGATGCACTTATCAATGTACCTTCAGAATGGTAAAGCAAAATTAACAACTAAATGGAGACCTAGACAAACATATTGTATATTTTAGTGCATCTCTTTCAGTAACTGATTCGACATGCAAATAAAAATTCTGGAATACTGCAGCTCCATCGAGGGTGGAAGAAAGGGTATACAGAGGTTAGGATAATAAACTGTGTAAAAAAAAAAAAAAGGGACACGAAAATCAACTTCAATATATATTGACAAGTTAAAATAAAAAAATAAATTAAATTAAACTCATTTTAGCAATTAAAAAAAGAAAAAAATTATATCTGATCTTCCCTACCAGACAATCAGTGTACTTAGGCATTGTGCTGCTTAAAGTTTGAAAAATTGTCTGTAATACTAGGTATATTTATTATAACATATTTGGTATGTTGTCAGAAAAAGCTCAATTAAATCCTAAAATTATATACATATTTAGGGGTACAGGGTTGTGTGTGTGTGTGTATATATATATATATATATATAAAGCCTTGCTTACACAGCCTCCTTTAGCTACTTCCCTATATTGTTCTACTCTTCAACCTATTCTAGCTTGCCTTCTACCTTTACCACCCCCTGAAATTAAGATTCAGCACACTGTATCATTCATGTTCCTTAACTCAGTACTTCTTAGTCGTCTTTTCACTGCAACTCCTAACCATATTTGACACCGTTGACAATTTCCTTTTCCTTCACAATTTCTATCCCCTTAACTTCCATAATGCCACAGTCACTTTGCCTTTTTTTTTTTTCTTTCTGGACATTCCTTCTCAATATCCAGATATCTTCATTCTTTTCCATCCAACCATTAATTGTTAAGAGTTCCTCAGGGTGCCCTCCTAGGCTCTTGTCTCTTCTCATGGCTTACTCTGTCTCTGAGTTACTTTGTTCAAATGTATGGTTTCATTTACCACCAAATGCTGTCAAATCTCAAATGTTTGTTTCTTCTGAAATCCAGACCCTAGTAAATAACTGTATGTCTTTGCCTGGATGTCTTTCAAGTGGACACAAAGAATGAGTATGTTTAGTAATGACGGATATGCCAACTATACTGATTTTATCATCACATATATACAAATACTGATAGTCAACCTTGTGCCCCCAGATATGTATAATCAGTTATGTTTCAATTTTTAAAAATCTCAAACTCAACAGAAACAAATTTCAAGTAATTAGCCCCTTTCCAACCTGGCTTTTCCAGAAAAATTGCCACCATTCACTCAGTTGACAAAGTTGAAAATGTGGGAGTATATGTTTACTCTTTCATATTTCTGAAATCTCCTCAATTTCCAATCAATTGCCATGTTTTATGAAGTCTCTTTTCTATTTTTGCTAGCAATATAGTCAAATTATTCGGACTGATATACTGAAATTGCCTCTTAACAAGCCTCCATAGAGCTAGAATTATCCCCCACCCCGTTTTAATTTATGTTTACTAGTACATTCAGGTATATGTGTTTGTTATAAAATTTGATCATGTAACTCATTTACTTTATACTTTCCAGTGGCTTTCCAATGAACTTACAATGACATCCAGGTTCACTAACATGACTAAGAACCCCAACATAATCTACACCCTGTCTATCTTGAAACTCATCTTGTTCATCATGTTTCACTCTCTCCCACATTCACTGTGCTCCAGTCGTGGAGGACTTTTTCAGTTCAGAAATGATTTCCTGCCTCATTCCCTCTGCCTGTAGTACTCTCTGCCTTTATCCTTTGACCCAGGCAACTACCACTTATCCTTTAATTCTAGGTTTAAGAATAATTTTCACTGATGATTTTAGTCCCATAATCATATGCTTCTAAAAATGCCGTATTGATGCTTGTAGTTCTTATCGCACTCTTATTTGTCTACTGTCTATCTTTTCAACAAAACTATAAACTCTATGAGGACAGTAGTATTCCCAGCACCCAGAAAAGTACATGAAATAGGTGATTAGTAAATGTCTGAATGAATTAATGGATAGACAATTAATAGCAAGGGTGGTGGAATATCATTGTTGTGGGCATAGACCCTAATAAACTTAGCTTATTAGGTCCTATCTGGATAGTTTTCTAGAAAAATGTCCTCTAAAAAACTTCTGTTTTTCACAATGACTTCTATTATTTCCAGTAGAAACATGTATTCCCATATACTGCGAGAGAAAATCATATATAAGAATACAGACAGCTTTCAAAAGGCACCTCTTGGAACCAAAACAGTAACAGTAACACTAGACATTAATTATTTTGCCCATACATTCATTTAAGAAATATGTGTTGTGTACTGACTCTGTGCTGTGTTTTTCTGTGTGTGTTAGTTTATTTGTTTGTTTTTATGTGCCAGGGATACAGTGGTGAACAAGGCGTACAATGGAACTCCCATCATAGAGTTTGTTGTAGTCTATTGAGAGAGAAAATAATTTAGTCAGCCAATCAATAATTTGATAGTAGGTAGTGATAAGTGCTATAAAGAAAAGTGAAGCAAGGCAAATAAGTGGAAAATGAGCAAGGTCAGAGAAGTGTTATTTTAAAGAGAAAAGTACAAGAAGGGCTTTCTGAGGAAGTGATACTTGAGCAGAGACCAAGATGAGAGGAGTGGGCCTTGCAATATTTGTGCAACTATGTGTTGGTAGGAAGGACCAGCTAACGAAAATGCCCAGGTGGAAACAATCTTGGTATCTTTGAAAAGAAAAAATGCCTGTCAGCATGATTAGAGCAATGCGAGGAGAGGTATAGGGGACAGTATGGGAAAAGAGAGAAGGAAGTATCAAGGGGCATATTACTTAGGGACTTACAGGCTGTAGTAAAAACTTTTGTTCTAAGGGTGATGAGAAGCCATTGAAGAGATTTGAGACAGTGACATGATCTGATTTGTATGTACGTATGTGTGCCTTTAAAATATCCTTTATTTAATTTAGACTGGAGAGGGGAGACAGGGTTAAATTAAATAATGAGGCCAAGATTTTCTACTTTTCCTTGATCCAACTTTACAGAGGTCATAATTTTTAGAAATTTATTGATCTGGATAAATTTTTTTTACCATCTTAACACATTTAACATGGCATGTGAGCAAATTTTATGTTGCAGTGCATTTTCTTATTTTCAGTCTTGCTTGGATTTGATTGAATTTTCCTCACTCATCTTCCTCCAAAAATTGTTATTGAGTTTGATATGATGTCACTTGCTGTGAAATAAGGGTAACTTATAAAATCAGGTTCTTAAATATTTAATCATTGCTTAACAATGTAGGCTTACATCAAGGTTTTGTGTAACATGAAATTATATGCCAACAAGTTAATATTGATCAATACCTTAGATTTTATGCAGCTGATCAATTCATAACCAGCCTAGTAGTTATTTATTTTACTGACTTAGATGCTTATGATAAATAAACAATATTGTATATATTGAGTTAGACAAAATTCTCCTCTGTTATTGAACAATGATCAGTTGTCATATTGTTCAGTGGTGGCATTAAGAGCTGTAAGTAGCAAATGTTGGGGAAAATTCTTTTCCTGGACAGGGTTATTGTAGGCAGTTGATAGAATTAGAGCATACATTCATTCTGTATGAACTTTTGTACATTAACATATTTTAAGGAAGTAATAGTGTGTTATATTTGAACTTTTTAATTCAATTAGTATTAATCCTCTAAAATATCCTTCGGAATAATCCTTTAAATAAAAACGAATTCTTAACAGTATTATTGAGGTATAGTTTACATACAACAAACTGTACAGTGTTTAAAATATACAACTTTATACACTGTAATATATATATATATATATATATATATATATATATATACACACACATACACACATATATATATATATGTATCCATGAAACCATCCTCACAACAAAGATAGTGAACATATCCATCATCTAAAATGTTTCTTTTTCGTAGCCCCTTCTCCCTGTTTCTTACTCCCACTTGCCCTAGGCAACCACTAATCTGCTTACTGTCACTACAGATTCATTTGTATTTTCTAGAGTTCTGTATCAAAAAAATTACATAGTATGTATTCTTTTTGTTGGGCTTCTTTTAGTTAGCATAATTCTTTTGTGATTCATTCACGTGGGTACATATATCAATATTTCAGTTATTTTCATGGCAAAGTAGTATTCCATTGTTTGCCAGTCAGGTAATACCAAAATTGTTTATCCAGTCAGGTAACGATAAACATGTGGATTGTTTTCAGTATGGGGTTATTGCAAACATACTTGCTATGAATATTCATGTAGAAGCTTTATTGGTGGCCATATACTTTCTTTCATATTGGATAAATTTGTACATGCATATGCTTTAATTTCTTCCAGAGTTGAAAGTGTGTACATGTTTATGATTTTAAGAAACTGCCAAAGTGTTTTTACAGTGTTTTTACCATTTACATTTTACATTTCTATCAGTAGTGTATGAGAATTCCAGTTCTAAAAAATATTTGTTAATCCTTTGTATTTCTTTTCACAATTTTATTCATCATAATCAGTTAGTATTTAGCTCTTTCACTAATAATACCCACAGTTATTAAAAGTTTAATAGATGTGAGTCATTGTACTAAGCATTTTACAATCATTCTTTTATTGTATTGTTGCATCAAGAATTCAGAAGGGCATTTTTATTCCTATTATGCAGTGGAGTAAACTGAAGTTAAATAACTTGCCCTAGAACATGTCAATTATAAACCGCGTATCTGTAATTTGAACTCAGGTTGTCTGACTATGGAGAAAGTGCCATTAAACAATATGTTATACTCTTTTATCCTCTAGGCCAGGAATCTAACATGAACCCCTTTGACCCCTGGTGAAACTTAAAGCCCGAACACCCTTAAGGCATTGACATCTAGTGAAGCTTTTCTGAATAATATTTAAATACACAAAATGAAACATTTAGGATTACAAAAAAAAACAGTTGTATTGAAGTATAGTTTTCTAAATATTTAAAAGTGTGATATAATAATTCATGTACTCCTTTATTATCACATTAAATAACAAGATATAGCGGTGGGCTTAATAACAACCATAATGTCAAAATAGTAATGAATATAAGAAATATTTTTAAATATGCAGTATCTATAAAATGATGTGAAATATTTGTTTTCTTAGCAATTAACTCACAGACTCTTCTACTACTACTATGGTTTATAGCCTACAAACATAAATGAAAACAATGCTACATTTTAGTTAGACAAGAATAAAAATAAAAATGTACTATTTCTCTCATCCAGGTTAACAGATGTCTGAATTTTATCTGTGGACCCTTGGACCTGAATTTAGAACTCTTGTTCTACCCCATAATAACCATGAAAGAAGAATCTATGTCTATTTTAATCATTTCCATATTATCAATTTTTGGTACAGTGCATTGCGTAAGGCAAGTTCTACTGGATGAGTGAATGAATGGAATACAATTTTTCAAGCACTCTACTAGACATTAGGAAATATATATGTGTATATATACATATATATGGTCAAAACAATCTCTAGTCTCAAGAACTAATATTATACCAGGAAATACAAACAATTAAACAAAGTTGTATAAACCTGGCCAAGTTATTTAACTTTTCTGTGCCTCAGTTTTCTCATCTGTAAAATGCTTATAATAATAGAGTCCCCCTCATAGGTTCAGTGTGAAGGTTGAATGAGTATCTATATCTATATACTAGCTATGTATAAGCTGGTAGGTAGATAGATAAATACATAGATACATAAATACATACATAGATGTATCCCTATAGCAAATATGTGTGTATGTGTGTGTAATATTAGAGCAGTGATTTCCATCTATGTTGTACAAGTATTTATCATTATTACAAAGACAAAGTTCTATGAAATTCCATAGCAGGAGAATATAATTTCATCTAGGGAGTGAAAAATGCCTCATATAGCTAATTATGTTTCAAGCTTATACTTGAAGATTAGATGAAAGATTGACAATCAAAAGTCAGGGGAAGATGCAGGCCAGAAGGGAATGGGATGATATATTCAAAGGGCTGAAAGGAAAAAAAAAAGGCACCCTCCAGCCAATAATACTATATCCAGCAAAACTCTCCTTCAGAAATGAAGGCAAGATAAAGACTTTCTCAGCCAAAAAAGCTAAAGGAATTCATCACCACCCCTAGACCTTCATTACAAGAAATGCAAAAGGGAGTTCTTCAAGTTGAGATGAAAGAACTCTAAACAATATCATTAGAGCATAAGTAAGTATAAAACCAATTGGTAAAGGTAAGCACGTAGACAAAAACAGAGTACTGAATTCCTACGACAGTGATGGGTAAACCACTTTCAATTATAGTATAAAATTTGAAAGACAAAAGTATTAAATAACTATAACTAAATTGTTAGTGAATACACAAAATAAGTAGATTTAAATTGTGATGTCAATAGCATACAATGTGGGAGGAGAAGAGATAAAAATCTTGGGCTCTTGTATAAGTGTGAAGTTAAGTTGATATCAGGTTAAAAGTACATGGTTATAGCTAAAATTATTTTATGAAAACCCCATAGTAACCACAGAAACAATAGCTACAGAAGTTACACAAAAGAAAAAAAAAGAACCAAAGTCCTTCAATATAAAAACAAAACAAAAGCAGCAGGAGAGAAAAAAGAGGAAAATGAACTTTGAGACAAACAGAAGAGAGATAATAAAATGGCAATAGTAAATTCTTCCATATCAATAATCACTTTAAATGTATAATGGGTTAAACTACCCAATCAAAAGATATAGAGTGGCTGAGTTGATTAAAAAAAGAAAAAAAAAAAAGCAGAAATTCAAAAATACTTGTATGTTGTCTCTAAGAAGCTTACTTTAGATACAAGGACACACATAGACTGAAAGTGTAGGGAATGAAAAAAGATATTATTTTGGTTAATATTTGTATGGATACAAATATTAACCAAAATAAAGAAAGCAAGTGTGGGCATAGATATATTAAACAAGATAGACTTTAACTCAAAAACTCTCTAGAGACAGTGTTATAATGATAAAAGAGTCCATTCAACAGAAAGATATAATAGTTTTAAATATTATAAGTATATATGCAGTCCACATCATAGTACCTAAGAATATAAAGCAAATTGACAGATCTGAAAGGAGATATAGAAAGCAATACAATAATAGTAGGAGACTTCCATATCCCACTTTTAATAATGGACAGAACGTCCAGACAGAAAATTAGTAAAGAAACAGGAGACTTCAACAACACTAAAGAATAAGTGAACCTAACAAACATATACAGAACATTCTGTCTAGCATCAGAATACACATTCAAGCACATATGGAACATTCTCCAGTATATATCGCATGTTAATTCACAAAGCAAATCTTAACAAATTTAAGTATATCAAAATCATACCATGTATCTTTTCCAACCACAATGGTATGAAACTAGAAATCAACAACAGCAAGTGAATGGTAAAATTGACTAATACATGGAAAGTAAACAGCACATTCTTGAACAATCATTGGATCAAAGGGAAATTAAAAGAGAATTTAAAAAAAATATTTTGAGACAAAAATGAAAACACAAAATTGTTACACTTCTCTCTGTGTAACAGAGACACAAAAAAGGATTACTCAAAGCAACATGAATGCAATGCGAAGCCTGAAGGGACTGCACCTCAGCAACTCCTCTGTTAGAAGGAGAAAGCTGGGTACAGCCACGATTCAAAGTTAGCTTCTGTTTTTTATTGTAATGACAAGGAAGTTTCCCAAGAAAAATCAGTTGATTCAATCATTACAGAAGGGCACAACATTATGGGCAATGTGACAAAAGTTATCTATGGCTAAGTATAGCTTAAACAATGGAAACTAGTAACATCAGTAAAATTTACAACATAACATTCCAAAGTACAATTTCTGAAAAACTTAGTTGGTCAAACTGCAATCATTATCTAAAATATAACCTCTCTTTAAATGATTTAAGTAAAAGTTACATTTACATTCTTATGAGTAAATCAAAGTATAATTCTCTCTAAAGTTTTCACCGATAAACAGCTTGCCCTTAGCAAACATTTTTTTCACATTTTTCCCTACAGCAATTGTTTAAAATCTGTCAACCACCTGTTAGCTCTAAAATCATTAAAGTATAAAATTCCATACTTAAACAGTGATTAGAGTTGATTAGATGAGCTGTTGCCTGACTAGCTGTGGGCTTTGCCCCTTAACCAAGGGCTTGTGCCCTATACATGCATTACCTAAAAACCCTATTCTAAAAATTAACTGAGAATCAACGCATACTTGATTAGAATTGATTAGATGGGCTGTTGCACAGCTAGCTGTGGGCTTTTTCCCCTTAAGTAAGGGCTTTTGCCCCATTCGTGCATTACCTAAAAATCCCATTCTAAAAATAAAATGAGAATCAAGATTTCTAATCCTCTACACAAAATACCTACACTTATTCAATGCAGATAAAGAAGTACTAAAAAGGAAGTTTATAGCGGTTAACATGTACATTAAAAAAGAAGAAAGGTCTCAAATCAACTGCCAAATTTTATACTTCAAGAAACTAAAAATACAAGAATAAGCCCAAATTTAATAAAAGAAAACAAATAATATAAATCAGTGCAAAAATAAATCAAATAGAGAATCTAAAGGCAATAGAAAAAAATCAAAAAACAGATGATTTTTTGAAAAAATAAAATAAACCCATAGCTGGACTAAGAAAAAAAAAGGGAGACGATTGAAATAAACAAAACCAGAAAAGAGAGGAGATTTTACAACAGATACCCCAGAAATAAAAAGGATCATATGGGACTATTGTGAACTATTATATGCCAAAAACAGTTGAATAACCTAGAAATGGATAAAATCCTGGAAACACACAATTACCAAGAATGAATCAAGTAGAAATGCAAAGCCTGAACAGAACAATAATAAAAAGATTGAAGCAGTAATCAGCAATCTTGCAACAATGAAAAGCTTTACAAGTGCATTCTATCAAACATTCAAAGAGGAATGAAAACCAATCCTTCTTAAACTTTTCTAAAAAAATGGAAGGGGGACACTTCTAAAAACTCACTTAATTAGGCCGGAATCACCCTGATATCAAAGCTAGACAGACACAGTAAGAAAAGAAAACTACAGGACAATATCTCTAATGTGCGTAGATGCAGAAATCCTCAATAAAATGCTAACAAACTGAACTTAACAGCACATTAAAAAGATTAGACATCATGACCAGGTAACATTTATCTCTGGGATGCAAGCTTTGTCTAGCATATGCAAATTAATCAATGTGATATGCTACATTAACAGAATAAAAGCCAAAAAACACATGATCATCTCAATAGATGCAGAAAAAACATTTGACAAAGTTCAATATCTATTCATGATAGGGGGGAAAAAAGCCTCTCAACTAATACATATAGAAGGAACTTACCTCAATACAATAATGGCTATTTATGAAAAGCTCACAGCTAATGTCATAATCTATGGGGTGAAACTAAAATCTTTCCATATAAGATCTAGTACATGGCAAAAATGCCCACATTCAACACTTCTGTGCAACATAGTACTGGAAGTCCTAGCCAGAACAATTAGGCAAAAAGAAGAAATAGAAGGCATGCATTACAGAAAGGAAAAAGTAAAATTATTTCTGTATGCAGATGACATGATCCTATATGTAGAAAACCCTAAACATTTCATTAATAAAAGTTAAAACTAATAAATAAATTCATTAAAGTTGCAAGATACAAAATCAACATACAATAATCAGCATTTCTTTACACCAACAATGAACTATCAGCAAAGAAAATGAATAAATTAGCCCCATTTATAATAGCATCAAAAAGAATAGAATACTTAGGAATAAATCTAACCAAAAAAGGTGAAATATCTGTACAGTGAAATGTACAAGACATTGATGAACCAAATCAAAGATTACACAAGTAAATGAAAAGATATTCCATGTCCATGGGTGAGAAAAATTAATATTGTTAAAATGTCTATGCTATTCAAAGCAACCTACAGACTTAATGCAACCTCTATCAAAATTCCAATTGCATTTTTCACAGAAATAGCAAAGAACAATTTTAAAGTTTATATGAAACCTTGAAAGATACAAATAGCCAGACTAATCTTGAGAAAGAAGAACAAAATCAGAACACACTTCCTGATTTCAAATTATATGGCAAAACTTTGGTAATCAAAACAGTATAGTACTGGCCTAAAAGCAAACATACAGACCGATGCAAAAGAATAGAGAGCCCAGAAATATATGGTCAACTAATTTTCAGCAAGGGCACCAAGAAAACATAATAGGGAAAGGATAGTGTCTTTAAAAATGGTATTTGTATAACTGGATATCTGCATGGAAAAGAATGAAATTGGACACTTTTCTTACACCATGCACAAAAAAATAAATAAAAATGGATTAAAGATTTAAATATGGAAACTATAAAATTCCTAGAAGAAAATATAGGGAAAATTTTCTTGAAGTTGGCCTTGGCAATGAATTTTTAGCTATGGCATCAAAAGCACAGACAACAAAACCAAAATTAAAGAAGTAGGACTACACCAAACTAAAATGTTTCTGCACAACAAAGGAAACAATAAAATGAAAGGGCAACCTGAAGATTGGGAGAAAATGTTAGTGAACCATGTATCTGATATAGGGTTAATATCCAAAACATATAAGAAACTCGTGGAATTCAAGCAAAAATCAAAAACACAAACATAAATAATCTTATTTAAAAGTGGGCAAATCTCCTGAATAAAACATTTTTCCAAAGAAGACACACAAATGGCCAAAAGCTATATGAAAAGGTGCTCAACAGCACTAATGATCCGGGAAATGAAAACCAGAACCACAATGAGATTCCACGTCACATCTATAGGTATGGCTATTATCAAAAGACAAAAATAACAGGTGTTGATGAGGATGTCAAGAAAAGGGAACCTTGTTCACTGTTGAAGGGAATGTAAATTGGTACAGCCATTATGGAAAATCTTATGGAGCTTTCCCCCCAAAATATAAATACAACTAATATAGGATCCAGCAATTCCTTTTCTGGGTATATATTCAAAAAAATGAAATCAGTATCTTGATAAGGTATCTGTACTCCCGTGTTTATTGCAATACTAATTACAATATTGGGCCAGGATATGGAAACAACCTAAGTGTACTCAGGCAGGCGAATCAATAAATTGTGATTAATATCTATCTATCTATGTATCTATCTAATCTATATATAGAGAGACATTTATATAGCTATATATAATGTGATATATATATATATATACACACACACACACATATAGTGTATGTTACTCAGCCTTAAAAACGAAAGAAAATCTGCCACTTACCACAATGTAGATGAACCTGAAGGACATTATGATAAATGAAATAAGCCAGAAACAGAAAGAAAAATACCACAAGATCTCACTTATATGCGGAATCTAAAAAAGTCAAATGCATAAGTGTAGATTAGTAGTTATCAGGGTCAGAGGGAGGGGAAGAATGCGGAGATGTTGGTAAAAGGGTACAAAGTTTCAGTTACGTAGGATGAGTAAGTTCTGGGGATCTGATGTGCAGAATGGTGTCTACGGCTATACCACTCAGAATGCACCCAACCTCATCTAATGTACAGCATGGTGACTGTAGCTAATAATACTGTATTGTATGCTTGAAACTTGATGAAAATAGATCTTAAGTGTTCTCATCAAACACAAAAAAGCATAACCATGTGAGGGAATGGATATGTTAATTATCTTACTACAGTAATCATTACACTATGTATATGTATATTAAAGCATCACGTTGTACACCTTAAATATATGCAATTTTCATTTAAATAAATAACATTAAAGAAGTGAGGGTGATCTTATGGATAGCTAAAACAAAATATGGAAAATCTCTAAGACAGGAAGGAGCACAGTATTTTAGAAGAACAAAAAGAAGTTCATTGTGGCTGGAGCAAAGTGAAGGGAAAGAGATGCAAAAGTTCAAGCTGGAGAGGTAAACAGAGGCCAAGGGTAGAACAAATACCACATAGCATTATGCCATTTGCAACCTCCAAAATAGATGTACTAACGACAAAAGTGATTTTTTTGTAAAATAACAATAGTTGATAAACCAGTATTTTTAGACTTGTTATGTAGAATGATGTGCATATTATTTTAAGGCTCAATTGGACTAAATTTGTCTTTCTCGTTGATTTTCAGCATTTATAAATTAAACAGAATAAAATATGTTACTGATTATTATGTGTGTTCTGATATATAAAGATTAATTGTGTCTGTTAAATAAAAATAAAAATGGAGGTAGATTAGCTGTTTGTGCGCGCACACACACATACTGTGTTTCTCTTAGGAAATATTATTTTAGAATACCAATATTGGCATATCTTGCATATGCTAAATAAATTATTCATAATGTAGCTATTTAACAAGCTGTCTGTTTACTTTTTGTGTTGGTGGGTGATATCTCCCCTACCAGACTGTATATCTAATAGATAGTTGAGAGGCAACAAAAGACTTTATCAATTCCCCCTTTTAAAGTATTTTTCTCATAAAAACACTTAAACTTCCCTGTGTTATAATTTCAAGCTGTAAATATTATTGCTCCAAGAAAGAGGCATATTGAGAAGTTCTAGATAAAATTAATACTGTATAGATTTATGGCAATTATAATTTAACAAATACTAATTCATGAATAGTACTTTTAAAATACGAAATGCATTTTTCTGAAATGGCACTTATTTACTTGATAAACAAGTTGTATAAGAGACTCAGCTAATCTAATATCTTACTTTGTGAAGAAAGCACTCTTCTCAAGTCAAAATATCAAGTATAAAGTCCACCCTTGGGAGAAACACACAGAGTACAGGACTTTACTGTCTCCAATGTACAAAATAGATATTTTCTTGAAAAAAACCCTTATTTGAAAAATTTCCATAGAATCATAAGAGGCAAATTCCATTTGAGAAAGTGCATGCTATATTTTATAATAAAGCTGAAACGTGGAGCTGAACTCACAACATCCTTATTTTAAAAGTACAATCGGAAGAGAGTGTTTTTACCCTTAAGCAGCTATGAAAATAAGTAGAAATCAGCCAGAATTTTAGTGTGAATAACATGATGCGTGGCAAGGAACTCTACTCTTGATATAGTTAGGAAAAGAATCTGATCCAAACGCTTTGCATCTGTACAGAGGAGCAGCGAGTGGATACTGAAAGAGATTTGCAGATCCACTGTTTTTTAGGCAGGAAGAATGCTTGTTAAATGCAGAATGCTGCTCTGGCTCGTGTTTGCTCCGAGGTTTAGGTTTTGTTCGACTGACGTATCAGATAGTCAGAGTGGTTACCACACCGACGTTGTAGCAGCTGCATAATAAATGACTGAGAGAATCATGTTAGGCATGCCCACCTAACCTAACTTGAATCATGCGAAAGGGGAGCTGCTGGAATTCAAATAGACTTTCTGGTTCCCAGCAGTCGGCAGTAATAGAATGCTTTCAGGAAGATGACAGAATCAGGAGAAAGATGCTGTTTTGCACTATCTTGATTTGTTACAGCAGCCAACTTATTGGCATGATGGAGTGACAGGAAAAACAGCTGGCATGGAAGGTAGGATTATTAAAGCTATTACATCATTATGAATACAATTAGAAGCTGACCATGACAAAGCATATGTTTGAACAAGCAGCTGTTGGTAGCTGGGGGTTTGTTGCCGTGCTCTTCAAACTCTGCAAACAGTGTTGCTTTTACAGAATGGATTTTAAAATTACCTTGTGCTGCGTTTGATTTTTGGGGGGTGTGCTTGCCTCCAACCTCATGGAAACACTTCTGGGATAGAAATCAGTGTTAGGAGATTTTAGAATAAAGTCTTTTTCAAGAGTCTAGGTTTCTCCAGGTAGATGGTGACGGGGGGGCGGGGGGGGGGTATAATCTATGGGGAAATCTACCCCAGCTCAGTTCTATGCCTTTTAGTTGCAAGGACTGCTTGATATATTGGCATATGCAGACATTGAGAGAAATGAGAATGTATAGAATGTTTGGTAGGTTGAAAATTGTTGCAATTGGTTTCTCTTTTATAAGGAGTTTGGCTGTCAGTCATTTCTCCTCATCAATTTCTAGCTTTTGACATTTATTCAGTCATTATGCATTATATGAGGAAAATATATCAATATCTCCTGCAGGGTTTTTCAACAACTCTAGCATCTGTTTCAACTATTGAACTGTATTCACGTTTTGCCAAGTTGATGTCGACCCAGCTGGTCTATCATTTCTCGCTTGATTACTGCTCTTAATTTCTCTGTATCAGCTTGTTTCAAGATAGGGCTTTAAAAGCTGTTAATGGAAAATGACAGAAAATGATAAATTATTGAAAATTGGAAAATTTACTTATTTATTTATTTTGGAAGCTTAATGAGTTTTGTCTTACATTCTTTCTTGCCTCCATACAATTTTTTTAGAACCATTTTTTCTGTTTTGCATATTTCTTTCCCCTACAATCAGAGGATTATACTTATAAGTACTTTTAAACAAATGAAGCATGAGCATGGACTGCATTTGGCACCAAAAATAAAGTTTCTGGGAAAAGAGGAACAATTTAAGCTTTTTGTAGAAACTATGCATTGTTTCTATATTCTATCTTCATACGCTGTCATGAGGGTCTGTCAGTGAGTGTATATTGGACTGAACATATTGAAATATTTTTTATCACCACTCGGGTAACAGGAAAATAAAACATTCAAAGCTGTTTTTAACAAGTGATTGCTTAAAACAGATGTCAAATAATATAGAAATAGATTTTCCTGAGTATGAAAAGCATGATTGTTAACTATCTATGTGATACTGAGTCTTTCAGTTCTGTACCCAGTCTTCCCAACAGCCTGAGTAGCTAAATCATCCAAGTTGATAGACTATTATACATATGAACATCTAATATGACCTTTCAGTGTACACAGTTCTGCTCATATGTGCTGTGCCTTTTCTGTAGTAATTGTAATATCCTAGTCAATCTGGTTAAGAAACACTACTGGCTGTTATGTAACTTTTTTATTTTTTTCCTGAATGTTAGTCCATGTTTTTCAATTACGTATTCCTCTTAGTAAGAGTGAGTTAAAACGATATATATTTAAATATCAGTGAATCAGTTAGAAACTGGTGGGCAAATTGTACTACTTGGATTCATCCAAATTAATTACTAACTTAGGTTTTGAGAAAGAGTCAAAGATTTGGATGAGTACTTTTTAACCTTGAAGCACACATGACTGTAGTTAAATATATCATTCGTAATTCCTATGTACACACAGGAAAGAAAATAGTTCTCTAGATGTATAGTTTTACAGCAAAAATATTTTTAATAATGTGACTCAGGCAATCTGATTATTTCCTTTTAACACTTTTGAGTACTGTGAATGCCTTTGTATATAGTCTATTACAGTACTTGGTTAATCTTTGGGAAGCTCAAAGACTGAGAGAATTTTGCATTCAAATGATACAGGATTATTTCTTGGTTGATTGACAAAAATCATCTCTGTGTACTATTGTTTAAAATACAGTACTCTTCTTCTAATTTTATTTCTCAACTTTGTATAACCGTTTTAAGAGACAATTCAATTCTGGAAAAAAAAAACTCTTTTACATTGCATCTTTAGTAGGACTCTCCTTTTATGTATTGTCTCCTGTGAAAAAAGTGTGAGCTTCCTGCTAGTCTCACTCTCCTGTTACCATAGTTACTTAAAAAAGAAGGTTTTTCTTTTAGTGAAGATAGTGTAATTTAAATCAGCCACTGAACTCCCCAAACTGTGGTTTTTTGTTTGTTAGTTTGTAGTTTAGGCTTGCTTCGTTGGTGACTAGGAAGTGTTCGGTACTTGATTCGACTGACGAATGGAGAGGATAGACACTAGGTGGCACCAGCTGTTGATTATTAACGATATCTTAAAGGCTGTGGGGCCACACACCTGAAGAGCAAGCGTACCCGTATTGATAAATGCATTGTATGAGTTGGAAATGCTTGCTGATCGTTCTGCCTCTGAAACACCATCAACATGCCAAGTGATGGGACCATGTGAAGTCTCCAAATCCCAATTGCTAAATTTTTGTTTTCTGAAGTGATTCAGGAAAAAAAAAAAAAGATGATGGAGAAATGCATAAAAGTAGATAGAGTATGAAAAAATGGTGGGACAAAATGAAATCAATTATAAGCATTTAAATACATTTTTGAAATGTAGAATTGTTGACTTTTATAAATCTCTGTGGGTTTTCTTCAATTTTCTATAAGCCAGATTGTTTTTTCTAAGGCATTTATACTATAAAAACAGCTATTTGTCTTCTTTAGGTAAAGATCTTATGATCATTATGTTTTAATTGAAAAATTTCCTTTAGTTTTCTTTTAGTGATAACACTGTCAAGAGAAATTTTCCACATGTGATGGAGTGGCTGCCTTTCAGGTGTGTTGCTCTTCATCCAGAAAAAAATGAGCAGGGTGAGACACTATCAGTTAAGAAATATACTTTGAAATGTTTTTGTTGAGAAGCTTGCTCCATCCTGTTATTCTCTCATTCTTACGTCATCCATCTTTTAAGAATGAAAAAGCTAATAAAAACAAGCCACTTAAGCACATGCATGCACACACACCTTTGAAAAAACTTTTCAGAATTGTTTAAAAAGAGAGAGGCACAATATTTTTAATTTGTCCTGGAGTTAATAAACTAAAATGAAAAAGAGGAAGGAAAGTCCCTAATTAGGGTATGAAAAGTAAATAACTGTTCATAACTGTAAATATTTTTTCCAGAAAAATAAGCGGTATTTTCTCCTCACTGGGAATAACTGGGAATTCTTTATGAAGATAGGATGGTTTAGAAAGAGTGGAAAAGTAATATAAGCTATAATCCTCCTACGTATTATGGGAAAGTATGCAACATGACTAGTTATCTTGATTATAGCGTGGACTTTGGTGAAGATTTTTATGATGCTTATATGGTTAAGATGGAGAAATGTTTCCTATTTGTCTGGTAGATGAATCAGCTTGCTAAATTACCCTGTCTTTGGTGTGTCAATTAGGGAATCATTGTTAACCAGAAATAGGGCCTCTCACAGGACCATGGCATAGTTGTATAAAACTGGCTCCATCTAACTTGAACCTAATCTCTTGTAATGTGTCTTATGATTCTGCCCTCAGCCCAGCTAGGCTTGTGAAATATTAATATCCAAAATCTAAAGGAAGATTCAAATAGCCTGTCTAGCTGGGAAGGAGAACAACAATATATTTAGGTATCAAAGGATTATAATCACCTAAAAACTGTGGTGAGGCCCAAAAGATGAATTTTAATAGGAATAAGTATCAAATTTTGCACGAATATCCAAAAAAAATCAATCCAGCAAGTACAGGATGTGAGTGTGAAAGTTTAACAATAATTCATTTAATAAGACTTAATAATTTGGGGGCCAGAATGTCAGTATCAGTCATAGTCTCACATGACATCAAAACACAGTGAAACAAAGTAATATTGTTGGACATGTATCTGAAAAAGAACCAAAAAAAGAACAAATTTTAGAAGGAAATATATATACAGCATGTGTTTTTAGAGAAATGCCATGGTCTAAGAGGAATCTTAACATTTGGGATTTGTCCAGTGAAAAGTGCTTAGATAGTATGATGTCCTAGAACTTAAGACATTTGAGAAGCATTGAAGGTACGAACAGAGGAAAGTTGAAGAATGCTCTAAGAAAAAGGAATAGAGAAAAATTAAGCTAATTTAATATTAGATGTCCTATAATGCAGAAGAGGGTTTAGATTCATTTGCATGTCCCTAGCAGCAAAGGAAAACTATTTTTCCGGTTAATGGTGTTAGCAGAAAATTGACTACTTTGTGAGATACTGCACTCTTTGTTCCTAAAGTGTTCGGTGCTATGAGTGGTGTTCCTGCAGTACAGGGAAATTGAGGAAGGAGATGTCTAAGATAATTTCTAACTCTAAGAATCTGTTAGTGTGATCATTTTATGAAAAAATATTCCCCTTTATAGATATTTCATTTAGGGTCTCTACTACTCTACTTGAGCAATCCAGGCCAAGGCTCATTAAATTATGGCCCACAAGCCACAACTATTTCTGTTTGGTCAGCCAGCTAAGAATGGTTTTCACATTTCTAAATTGTTTTTTAAAAAGAGGAATATTTTGTGACACATGAAATTTATATGAAATCCCAATTTAAGTGTCTATAAAGTTTTATTGGAAGACAGCCACATCCATTTGTGTGTGTTTTGTCTATGGCTACTTTCATGTTAAAACAGCAGTTGAGTAGTTGTGACAGAGACCATATGGGCCACAAAGCTGAAATATTTACTGTCGGGTCTTTGATAGTAAAAAGTTTGCCGATCTCATCTCTACACTATAAGGCAACTTTGCTTTTTGCTCATTGACTAGAACAAGTGAGGTCACAATTAAATATTAATTGAAGCCCGTAAATAGAAATTGCGACCACCCATGATATTTAGCTACTAGAGACTTTGAAAAGCGGTTCAGATATACAACCTAACAGTTAAGAATGAGTGCATTTTTGCTGATAATCCATTGAGAGATTTTACTTGCTGAGTAATGTTTATTTAATGCTGCTAAAAGAAAATTTGAGGTCTCTGCAATTACCGACATATATAATATCTGCTTTGTCTGAACCCATTGATCTTGCTGAACATAACTGTTGCTAACATTGTTATTTTTATTGTTGCTGTTCAATTAATGTGTGGTTTCATTAGACTTACAGAAAGTGCCGGTCAGTACAAAACAAGGTAAAGTGAGCGGAATTCACTTTTTGCAACTCCTTTTACTCTCTTGATAGGTCAATAGTCTCTAAGCAACTTTTGCATTTTAGAATTCTGGAGAGATGCTCACCTTTGTACAAAGGTGAGGGTGTTCTTGACCAAATATGTTTTAGAAGAGATCAAAGAATAGCAAGATAAAAATAAATGAACTGTACTGTAAGAGAACAGTTGAGACTGTTAGTAAATGTTTGACAAGACACGCTAAAATTAAAACTTAGCAATGAGATATTGCTGAAATATTTCCCTGAACATGTGGATAGAAGAGAAAGAATTTTTTTCAAGTCATAGGAAAAACCATAATCATATTCTAAGAATAAAAATAAGAGATTCTGGATTTGCTATCACATATTACAATCTCTGTAGTTCTACATCGTGAAACTAAAATCTCTGCATTTTTTCTACTCACTGGTAGCACTGGAAATTCCTGTAGAACCCATAGGATTCTTATTTTATTTCTATGAGTATGTTACTGAGCAGCTATATTGTGATGCCTGTCTCTATGGTAACCGATACAAGGCTTTAGGGTCTAAAGGAAATTCTTCCTATTGGCTTACGAATATGGAGCAATGAGGGAGACTCACTGAGGAAGAGGATAAAGCTGGGAGAAGGCACAAAAGGCAACTGAGAGAAAGTTACCATGAGGGATGGTTTTTGTTTAAAAAAAATTCATTTCCTCTTAATCTATCTCAGAATGAAATAACAATCAACATGCAAGTGAAGTTATTTAAAAAGAAAAGATGCTTTAAAAGTATAGTTTTTGAACCATCCAATCAATTTTATGTAATTGAAATCATGCAGATTTTTTCCTTAGTTGGCTTGCTTTTGCTATGCAGAAAAAGATTGCTTCTTGACTGAAATTGATAAGAGGAAGGTTCTATCTCTGGCAAATTTAGTTCTTGTTATTGCTATCACAAGATCTTGATCTGTGAAAGGACTTCCTTTTTTCTGATTCCAAGGGTAAGAATATTGAACTCTGGTTAGCATTTCTCACAATCACTAAGCTTCTTAGGGAATTATGGAAGTACATTGGCCTTCTAGGATTTTCTTCTTATGTCTATTTCTCCTAAAAACCAGTAATAAAAATGACAAGGAGTACTGTTTATTTGAAAATTGAGCATTGTTTTAAAGTGTGCTGGGTAAGATGTTGTGTTTTTACATGTTTCACTTTGTTTCTTATTTATTTATATATTTTTTATTTTTTATTTTTTTTAAATTTTATTTTATATTGTCAATATACAGTGTGGTTTAAAATTATTGTGGCCCATTACCAAAACCTCTCTCCCTTCTCCCTCTCCCCCCTCCCTCCCAACAACCTCATATCTGTTCGCTTGTCTATCAGCTTCAAGGAATTGTAATTGTTGTGTCTTCTTCCCTCCCACCCCAGGTTGTTTGTGTATTTATTTATTCATTTTTAGCTCCCACAAATAAGTGAGAACTTTGTTTCTTTTTAAAAAATAGTAAAAAAAAAAAGCTAAAGTTTAAGAATTTTTTTTTAATATATTTCACCTTTTCTTTTTCTTTTAGCTTAAAAATTAAGAATTCACCATATTTGAATTGTTTTAGACAGGAGATAAATATGACTCTCTTTTCCTTAGATTCACAGTATTTGTTAAAGGTGTTATCAAAGAGGCAAAAGTATTTAAAATATTTGTACTGTTTATACAAGGGATCTTCAAAAGTTCATGGAAAGATTCACATTATCTTTAATTCTATTTGTCCGTGAACTTTTTGACATATGCTCATATGACCTTCAGGAAAATGTAAGTCATAGAGGGGTGAGATGGTTATCTTAGTATGAAGTTCTTATGCAGATTTTCAATGTTATAAAGGGTGTTGATGTACTCATATGTTACATGTTAGGTTCAAAGAAAAAAACAATAAAATCATTGCAAATGAGCAAAAATTCATAACTTGATCAAGGAAAATTATTTTAAGGGTTGGAAATAAATGATATTTTACAAGATCAAATTAACAAATAATGTTTATTATTCACAGGTAATAGTGCTTAAAGCATTAAAAGATTTAAGTCTTTTTATGGTTTATCTTCTGACCTTGAGAAATTTATAGATTCTCTCTGCAGATACAACTTTTCACAAATTTAATCCACTCTGTGCAGATATTAATAAAAGATAAGACAGTGTCTTCAGGAGTTGTTCACACTGTCTCTAAATTAAATGAAAAAAAAAAGCTGTAATGTTTCAGTGTCTCCTTTGATAATGTTGGAAAGTATTTTTTTTAAAGAAAACCTCTTTTATAACTCCATACATTTTGACCTATAGACAGTAATTGCGATATAAAATGTGGTTTCTGAATGAAGCAAGGCTACTTTAAATATTAAACATAAACATTACTTTTGAAACCCTGATTTCAACTTAAACTATAAACATATAAAGTATATGTCTATCATGACTGGCTTTCAGAAAACTTCTTATTTTGTTGGGCTTAGGGTTATGGTCCAAACTGTTCTGCAGGGAATAAACAAATGGGTAGAAAGATGTTCTAGACAAAAGTACTGTGGGAAGTAAAGAAGAGGAGATGTTCTCCAAAACAAACGTTTATATAGACGAGATGGAGGATGGCTGAACTGGAAGGCTGGGTGGTACACACATTAATCACTGTCCATATGCACTTGAAAGTAAATGGTGCTTATCAACTTCCCAAAGGAAAATACTGACATTATTTGGCAATTTGAAAACATGGTTATTAAAAAAAAAAAAAAACTAAAAGGAACAGTAAGGAAAATAAACTTATCAGAATCATTCTGCTCTGGTTATAGCATTGTTACAAGTGATTGTAATACTCCCAGGATAAAACATGATAAGGACCATCATATTCTGATTTTCCTAGCACAGATTTGTTTTTTACATATTATGGCTAGAATTATTCAGTACAGCAACAATAAGCTGAATTATGGAAAATAATACTAATCCTAACCTGAAATTGTATGAGTTTGAGGTGAGTTTTGAAACTCATTTATGTTCTATGACAATTGTGAAAAGGAGATTGAGTAAAGTCGGCTTATAATGAAAACATTGATTTAGTGAATAGGATTCTCACATTTATGTCCTTTTGGATGCTGACCCATATCACGGACTGGCTCTGGTGACCACAGTCGCAGGAGTCAGAGCCCATTTCGCCATTAGGTCATCCAGAACAGGATTAGAACTCACTAATTGAAGTGACAGGTTGTTTCTGCTGCTTTTCATTCATCCAACAAATATTTATTAGTAAATTCTAACTTCCAGGCTCTGTGCTAGAGCATGCTGACTAAGATATGGTCCCTGAGGAATTTAGAGATGAATGTGCTTTACGTGGATGAGAAGAGGAAAATATCTACAGTGACAGTTTACCAGAGAGCTGCAGCAGCTGTGAATCCAGACAGAAAAGCCGGCTTAGAAATGAGCTAGAGGCTTCCAGGGTTCCTACTTTGAGTGATGTTGGAAGACCTTGCAAATCCATTAAAGAGAAAAATAATAGCTGAAAGGAAAGAAATCAAATTCAGTTAAAAATAGTAATTTAAAGTAAAGGGTGAAGTGACATATTGGAAGGGTCATATGAAATTAGGAGCGGCGGGCCTATCAGCTGTTGTTCATCTTCAGTGGAATCAAACCTAGAAGAAAGGGTTTTTTTTAGACTGTTGTAAAAGCCAATTTCAGACAATGAGGTTAAACATTTTTCAACCTTGCATGAGTGTGGCCACACAAATTTCTCTCGGGGGTATTTCAAAACAATAACTTATCTCTTATCAGTATTTTAAGTACGACTATACCTGGAAACTCCTATGCTATCTTTAGAAAAATTGTCGTATTGTTTTATCCCAGTGTGTGTGTATGTGTGTGTGTGTGTGCGTGTGTATCTTTAATTAGAAGCTACCTAAAAATGTTTCATCCATGTTTAAAGTTTAATTAATCAAAGAACCAGACTTTAGAGATTATTAAGGAAGACTAAGAGGATGACATTTTACATAGGATAGACCTGTTGCTATATAAACCTGTAACATAAAAAAATTGTGTTAATCACTAAGGTTTCATCTAACTTGAACATCATCCAATTTAATTGATCTTCATCTTCACTCCCAACTCCACCTAGGAAATTAAAAACACATAGGTTTACATTTTAGTTTAAAATAAAAGATAAGCAGGACATTTTCTGAAGAATTGAATTGTCCAGAAAGTCTCCCTATATCAAGCAGTGCATTTTCTGAGCAATCTAATTATCTGGAAAGTCCTTCTCTCTCTCCCTCTTTCTCCCTTTGTCTTTATCTCTCTTCTTTTCACTCTCCACTCTCCTCTCTATACTCTCCCCTTTTTCCTCTTCCTACATATATAGATGTGTACATATGTATTATGTCTGTATTATATCTCTATTTCTAGTTCTATCTCTAGATTTCTGAGTAATTTAGATATATAGGATAAAGGCAAAGAAAAGTTCCTTCCAACATTCATTAGTGGAGTAATTTCCCCTTATAGATGGAAGAAAGCAATTATTTCTGGTTTGATTTTTAGAACTTTTACTAAACCATAACACAAATATATAAACATGCACAGATCAATGAGTGCACAACTAAATGAATTTTCACAGAGTGAGCAAACTCCACAAATTAGATGATCAAAGAAAAGAACATTACCAGGAAAAAACAAATCTTACCCCTTCTCAGTCAATACTCTCCCAAAGATAAGCACCAAACTGACTTCTAACATACCACAGATTAGGATAGACAGTTCCTGGAATGTGTGTAATTGAGGCCATACAGAATGCACTATTTTGTTTCTGGCTTATTTTTCTCAACATTATAAGCTCCAATAAAACAGTTGCTTTTAGTTGTGAATCAATCATTTTCAGTACTATATAATATGCCATCATATGAACACACCATAATTTATTTATCCCATCTACTCTGGAGGGACATTTGGATTGATTCCATTTGAGAATGCTTTAAAAAAATTCTTGTAATTTTTTGTACATGTACGTGCACTTCTGTTATGCAAATACCAAGAAATAGAATTGATGGGTCATAGAATAGCCAAATACTCACCTATAGTTGATAATGACAAGTAGTTTTTCAAGGTAGGTAAACAAACTTAGTTAATTATCATTATTTTATAAAAGTTGTGGATATTGTTGCCAATGCTTAGTATTATCAGTGCCATTCTGATTGTTGTGCTATAGTATCTTATTGTGGTTTTTATTTCCGTTTTTTCTAATGACTAATGACTTTGAGAACCTTTTTCTATGCTTATTGGTCATGTCAACGTTATCTTTAGTAAGGAGCTTGTTCTAGTCTTATGCTCATTTTTCTATTTAGATGCTATTTTATGTTTTACATATAGGAATTCTTCACCTTTTTCTGGTTATTGCCCCTATTATGTGTTGCAAACATCCAGACACATATTTTTTAAAGAAGCCTAAAATTTTAAAGCCCAAAGCTCTTAAAGAATATTTAGTCCCATTTCTTAGTTGGACAGATGAGAAAACTGAGACCTACAGAGAAAACATCACTTCTTTAAGTCTTGTCTAATTAGTAGTAAGACCAGAAATATAATGTGAGTCTCCTGACACTTAAGTAAGTGTTCTTTTCTATTAAGCCATGTACAGTCTTTAGTCCCTTTTAATACAATGATTCAAACTTCTCATCTCTCTGGGAATGCCAATGAATGTATGACATAGAAATTGTAATACCAAGTACAAAGTGATGCATGATTGATATCTTTGATTCTGTGAACAAAAAATCCCCAACTTACAAAGTGTTGTGTACCACAGCCATGCGATATTTAAACCTATATTTTCCTTTGTAACTAGATTTTATTTTTCCTCTTCCATAGCTTTATTCTTATATTGTTTTTTCTCATATTTATTCTTGTTACTTCTATGTTCCCATTCTAAATTTTGTTCTAATTCAAGAAATTTCAGTTTATCTATAATGGATTAATAAGAGCATCAATTTTATAATATTTTCTTTCTTCAAATGGGAGGAAATTTAGGTTACAAAGCATAATTAGTAATATAATAATACCTACTATTTATTAAATTTACATGCTAGGTGCAGTATTAAGTCAATTTTATGCACTGAGAACTCCTTAAAACAATCCAGAAATATGGTTTTTTTTATCTCTAGTTTATAGATCTAGAAACTGAGCCTCAGTGAGTTTAAGCTACTTGTAGGACAACTGGAATCTGACCCAGATTTATCACATTCTAAACATCACAGTCTTTCCATGATCCCACTCTACCTTCTAGGAAGGAAATGGATTTAGCATTACAAATTTGATTACTACCTGCCCTTATTGCATTTGTCGTAGGTCTTAGGGATGTTCAGTTGTTCTAATCTCATTAAATAATTCCATTTCTGTGTCCTTTTTCAAAGTGGTGATCAGAGAAGTCACTTTTTTGGTCTTGGTTTTATCCATTTTATTGAATAAACTGAACTCTTTATAGTGAATTCTTACTAGTGTGTAACCTGAATACTGATAGGTAAGTTCATGTCCAGAGATAAGATTGTAGCTGAATTTTTCTTGCATTCAGAGACCAGACCTACTAGTGGAGTCTTTGATTTCAATTCTGTCCAGCAACCTATTCTAGGATTGATTATTTTTCACCTGTATTTTAGTTCCAAATATTTTTTTCTTTCTTTTCATAGAAGAACCTTTCCACAGATGCCTATGTGCTACCAGTCTCTAGCTTCTAGTCCTTGGCCAGATTGAGTCCCCTTGCCACACTTTTCTAGCTTCATGCAAAGCCGATCCCTACTAATGCCTCCATCTAGAAATTTGAATACATATGCATGTCATTTTTCCCTTCAGTCGTAGGAGAAGCATATTTAAATATCTATATCTATATATAATTATAGTTCACTATGTGTGAACAAATAGGAATGTCACTAAACCAAGGATCTCTAATTCATAGTCAATTGATAATAATAATTTCTTAAATGTACAGAATTTTACAATTAACAAAATACATGCATGTTTATTTTATTCACATAACAGCCAGGTAAGGTAAGCAAGGTAGGAAGTATTATTTCCTCTCTACATAGATCCATATAACTAATTTCTATCTGTCTATTTATATCTTAAATTTCTTCTAGCTCTACCTTCCCCTCTTCATGCCTCCTGCCAGTCACCACCTTAGTTCAGATCCCTGTATCACACTTTGTATGCAGTGATAGCTTCCTAACTTACCTGCAGTCTCACTTCTCTCTAGTTTACCTTTTACAATGTTGCTAGCCTTATCTCTGTCTAAGACAAGGTACTTTACAGCCTTTTCCCTGCCTTGTTTTCAGGTCTAATCTTTCACCCACCATATGAATGTCTCACTCTACTCATACAAATCATTCTCTGCATGTAACACACTTCTCTGCCATGTGCCTTTGGAAATATTGACCCCACCCCACACTCTCAAATAATTTTTATTCTAAAATATTCACTTGTTGCAAGCCTTATAATCATTCAAGATAGTGTAGAGTGTAGAAAGTGCCTCTTCTTAATCTTTGGCTAAATCACACGCCCCTGTGTATACTTCCATAGCACCCTCCTCATACTTGTGTCAACACTTATCTTGTTGTGCTACACTTTTCAGGTTGTTTGTTTATATACTATTACTGCCTGAGGACCATAATTTCTCCATTCATTCTTTACCCCTTGTACAGAATTTCTGGAAGGAGTGACTCAAATTTTACTAAAAGTTGTAATGTGTTACAGAGGTAGTAAGACATTTTTTGAGTTCTACAATAGCATCATTTCCATTTCATCCTTCTTCCCTCCAATATAACCATAGTACATGAATCATACTGTTTTCCGATTTTCCAGAGTTCTACTTATTCAGTTTATAGAAATGAGTTGCGCCAACTTACCACTTTGGTCTATTTCATACTAGGGGAAGTTGGAATGTTTAGTATGACAGTATGATAGTTACCGTACATATTACCTTAAAACTTTGTTTTCTTTGTGATTTACACATTTCCTCCCCCCTGAAGTCTGAATACATTCAAATTATTCACTGATAAAACAAATAATTTAATGGAATGATCATGTAAAAAACATAGAAGAGTAAACTTAACTGTTAAGTTTAAGAGGTGCACAAATTCAGGCATATTGGTAAAGAAATACAAAGCAAAAATGTGGTCTTCTTTTTTTCTTCTTTCAACACTAATAGAAAATAATGGAGCTCAATAATCACTCAATTTGGCTGTGCAGCATGATTATTGTAAAATATACCTGAAATTAAAAATAAATGTCTACTTCCATTTCCCCACTAAGTATTCATCATAACATGAGAACTGCATTCTGAAGGATTTGAGGTTGACAAGTAGGGGGTGCCCAATGCCAGCAGTAAGAAAGCAGAGCAAATGACTGGTTTATAGTCTAAACCTAAGGTTCACTCTGAAAAGTCTGCTAGTTCACAGGTGCCCTGAGGCTGCAAAGAGAGTGCATTTGATAGATGTGTCAAATAATATGGTAACACCTACTTCCTGTAATGCACAATTTTGTGGTATTAGGAAATTAATAAAGAAGTGAACAAATTATTATTTTCTAACCTCCTAATTTCCCTGGGGAGGGAAAACCTCAAAGATGCATAAGTATATAGCAAATTGGTTCTGAAATGTATCTATTCTTTAAAATCACAATTCTCTATGACAGGAAGCCACATACCAGAAGCTATGCATATTTAATTATTTATTTTAATGCTTTTTGTAGCAATTCTATTCATTCTTTATTAAGATTATATGCAGTGTTTTTCATACATAGTGAAGTTTAATACACTGTGTTTAAAAAAGACATTGAGCCTGACAGTTTAGTTGTGCACATTGTCGTGTTAATTTTTTAGGGAGCGAAACAATCATTTGTGGGATTATACTAGCCAAATTAGAGTATACAATTTATTATAATATTCAAGAAAACCAAACATTGTGATTACATTTATAAACATTGTAAACGTGATGACACATGTTACATAATTTATAAATAAACATATGAGTATAATAAGACACTGGGTGAAAGGGAAGGGGAGGTGGAAGATAGAACTATAATCAGTAGTGGGGATGAACTTAAAACCTGGAATTGTATATTAACATGTGATTGATGATTGCTTCTTTTCTTTTTCCATTTTTTTAGAAAATAATGACATTGTGCTATCAAATAAATCAAGAAAAAATACTTTACAGTCTTTAATGTAGCAGAGATGGAGAATACATACTGGTCTAAAGTATGTGGAAAAGGTGAGGAAATTGATAGATTATGAGACCAGTTCCTTCCATTACTGCTTCAGCCAGTATGATAGTATCAACCAATATCAGACACATCAGTAAGGGATCCGGGTAGAAACATTTTCCAAGCAGAAAGGAATTAATGATATTTTTAATTGCTTTAAGGAGGGTCTCATTTTTTTATTCAGAAACTTATTACAAATAAAAAATAAAATAAAATAAATAAAAAGAAATTTATTACAAATATAAAATGGAACCTGCCTGAAAAGTTGTGAAAATGTGTATGAATTTACGCTCATTCTAATAGAACTATAATGTTATAATAATTAATAATACATTAATTATAATGGGAATTGCTCTTAACACATTACAGATGGGAGGTGATGGGAAATACCCCCTCTGTCTTGCCTCTCTAGTGAGACAAATCAGTTTCCTAGTGGCATCAAGTGGTATTGAACCCCAGTTGATCACAGTGACAGCATACTTGTTGACTCACATAGTACTGGCTTTGTTCTCTTCTGTCTCACTCTCTTCTTTACTGTGTTTTCTGGAATTCTGAAATAATTCACTTGCACTGAAATATTTTCTCCAGTTTCGCTTCTGGAAAAACCCAACCCAAGACAACATGATGTTTTATTATCAAAGGCTTTTCCTTATTTAATTTTGTAATCATTTTTTCTAACAAAGAAGAGTATTTGATGAAATAATGAGGGCAATTATCAAAACACCCTGGTTTGGGAGTTGGGGAAACTTTCAGAAATGAAACACGAATTTTGCCACACTGTGATTTGCTAGGAGCCATTACCAGTCCTGGGCCTTGTTGTCTCTTCTGAAAAATGGAAGTATTAGACCACAAATCGTTAAAGAAAAGAAAAGAAAGTGATAGAAATGGTAAAAAAAATGACAATCAAACCATATGCAATTGCTTGAAAGTAGTTGCCAGGAGTACTATGACACACTTTGAGACTGTATCTGTCTAGAACTAGTGAAAAAAGATTAGATCAGGTTTCATTTTTTAAAAACACACAGACCACATTCTTTAAAAGAAACAAACAACCAACCCCCGCCCCCCCAAAAAAACCCACAAAAAACCTTATGTGAAAGTCCAGCAGAAGAAAAAGAGGTTAATTGAAGTGTAAGTGTTCTGGATGAAAAATGAGAGGAGAATTTGACTCAACTCTTATCTATTGCCATGTCCACCCTATAACCCTATAGACCTAATTGTGATACCCTTAGAACTTGAGGAAATCCACTGTATTAAAAAATATCTGTGACTACTTCCGAATCGATCAATGCAGAGTTAACTACATCCAGAAAACAGCTAATGGTTTACTTTAAATTTGTAATGCTGATAGTTCTCAGAGATTTTCTTCATTTTTTTAAATTCTTTTTTCTGTTTTTTTTTTTTTTTTTTTTTCTGTATGCTCGGGTTATTTCGAAAACTGTCTTGAAGGTCAGAAATTATTTCTTCTGCTTGCTCTAGTCTTCTGTTAAAGCTCTCAATTTTTTTGTTGTTGTTGTTAAATGAGTCTTAAAGTTAAGTATTTTTTTTTTTTTTTTTTTTTTTTTTTTTTTTTCTGTATGCTCGGGTTATTTCGAAAACTGTCTTGAAGGTCAGAAATTATTTCTTCTGCTTGCTCTAGTCTTCTGTTAAAGCTCTCAATTTTTTTGTTGTTGTTGTTAAATGAGTCTTAAAGTTAAGTAATATATGATTAAAATATAGAAAATATCAACTTATAACTGTTAATAGGATTATGCTGAGATACTGACATATATGTATATATTCATATACATATACATAATTTCAAAATTATTTACTCACACTTCTCTCACCTCCACTCCCATTTTCAGATAAAATTGTGATTTAGACAAGTGAATTCACCTCTCTGAATCCCAGGTTGCTTATGTGTGAAATGAAGGAGGGTGTCAGAGATAATGACCTCAAATGTTCAATATTCTGTTTTTTAGGTTCCTTGTCCTTGTTTTGGCAGCAGAAGTATCTCTGAATAAAAGATTAATTAATCAAGCTAAATAAATAAAGAAATAAATCTGTAATGCTTTACCTAATAGTCAACTTTAAATTCATAATGCTTGTATATACCAAGCAAAATTGAGTAAAGCGATCAATAAGTCTAGCAGCACAAGTTTCCATAACCAGTACTGAATAGAACACAATCAGTGAATTAGGAAACTTCATTTGCTAACTTGTTGGCTGCCAGTTATCATGAGCTTATGATGGAGGCCAGTATCAATATGTAAATAGCATCTTGGTTTTAGGAAAAAGAAGCCCAATTTATAGTCAACATATGCCATGGCTAAGGGGCTTTGTGCTGGATTTAGCATGACAGTTGGTGATAAATTGGAAAAATTAATAAGTACCACTGTGGTAAGAATAATGTTGATGAAGATAGGATTCTGAGACCTCTACTGGGAAGGAAAAAAAAAAAAAAAAAACTACATGGGACAATACTAATGGCTGAGTTTTCTTAGAGATGATAGTCTAGCCACCAAACCCCATTTTTCCACTGAAAATATTATTACAGAATCATTCTACCATATTTATATTACAATAGACGGCATTATAACTCTTTGTAGTATAGTTATATTGATTTAGTTTAGACCAATTTACATATTAAAGCTATTTTTATCTCTACTGTTTCTTGAATAAATCCCAGAGGTATCTTCTTTGTTGAGTTGTCTCCTCTTCACATTTCATTACCTTTATCCAGTGCAGGTACCATTCATTTAATAAGGTTTTATTGGGTACATCTATTTTATATGGGAAATAGTGTGCTGATCACTAAGAGCAACAGAAAGATTGATTAAAAGTGATTTCTGCCCTCAAAAAGCTGACAGTATTTAGGGGAGAAAAGTCATGCTCAGAGAATATATGTCTACTATGATATTCCTCCACTTTACCCTTCACCCTCTAACCCTCTTAATTCTGCCCCTGGGGCCATTGCCTAACATCATGACAAAACAAAACATAACACAGCCATGTAGAAATGCTTTATAATTAATTGTATCATTCACACCTGATACCTGTAATAGCATTACAATATGGTCTCATCTTTCTTTGTTCAAGTCTGACTCAGAGTAATGCTTTCATTGAGATTTTATAAGCAACAAGTAATATGGCTTCTATTATTGCCCTGCCTGGCTGCTTTCATCTCTATACAATATTATGAGAGGTGTTACAAAGGCTCCTGATGCTGCCATGTACAGAATTGGATTTTTTTTAAACGCCACACAGACATCTAACTGGCTTCTCACCCACTCATCAACAATTATAACTCACCATGTTTGCATATGGTGAACTGTGAAAATGCACATTTTTTACTTTCTCAGTCTAAATTATTGTTCATGGAGAACCTATACCTGACAACAAGAAATGCTATACCCTCACTTTAATGGGAGTATTACAATGTAACTATTTGTGGAAATTGAAAGGGTGAAAGAAGCCATTATGAAGATACATACCCATTAAGTCAACCTCTTGGATTTTAATAGAGGAAAAAGTTTCAAAGTTTTCTTATCCAAGTCTTATATTCTTATCATATTTGTCTTTCCTATGACTCACATCTGTCTATGATGATGGTAGTAAAGGTGATGATGATGAAGGTGATTCTGATAATGATGATTTTTCACAACGAGTAACTCTAATATCAGATGGAACATGGTAAGTTCTAAAAATGACAGATAAATATCATAGGAGTTCAAGGCAGGATAAGGATGACCCTGGATTTCTTTGTTTTTTTCTAGTGCATTTCATAAACATCCATTGTGGGGGAGAAGGAGTCTTAACTCGATTTATGGAATTTCATCCCAGATTCTTTAGTACTTTACCCTTTCTCTGATTATGGATGCACTGATACTGATTTTTTTTTTATTCTCCACTGTAAAATATCTATCACTGAATAACCTGTTTGTCTTTGTCCATTTGGGCCACTGTAACAAAATACCATAGATTGGGCAGATTATAAACAACAGAACTTTATTGCTCTCAGTTCTGGAGGCTGAAAGATAAGAAATTATCATTTTATCTTGGAAGTCCAAGATAAAGATGCTGTTGGATCTGTTGTATTTGGAGTGTCTGTTTCCCAGTTCAAAGCTGCTACCTTCTCACTGTGTCTTTATATGGTGATAGGGACAAGCTAGTTCTCTGGGGTTTCTTTATAAAGGCCACCAGTCTCGATCATAAGAGCTCTACTCTCATGTTCTAGTCACCTCCCAAAGGCATCATTTCCTAATACCATCACCTTGGAGGTTAGCTTTCAATATATGAATTAAGAGGGGGATATGAGCATTCAGACCATAACAATATTGCAAGCAAAACTAGTATAATGTATTAGGAGTGTTGTGTGGATAACATGAGCATGTTAAAGAGATAATCATTACTTTTTGGAATAGAATAAGAACAATTCTCTAATTCTTAAGGGAAGATCACCATTATGACTGGGGAAGTAAATGTGTAAATATTTTTAAACTGTCTTAAAAACTTTTAAAATTTAAATAATCTAATCAAACATACATGTAATGAGCAAAATAAGTTAATTGTTTCAGCAGAACAATTGTGTCCCAAGAACTTTACTTTACAATTTTTCTTAATCCATTTAATCATATATATATATATATAAATTCATTCATTAGTCACTCCATATATGCATAATCTATATATATGTATATATACATACAATAGATATATAGGTTGGACCATATAAAATTGCTGATATTTGACCATTTTGGCAGCAAAAAATGATAATTTCTTATCATTCAAAGTAATAGCTCTACTGTTGTTCTGCTGGCTAGGTGGGGTGATATGGTGGTGTACTGCCATGTTATCACCCCACTTAATCAGCACATTGAGCCGAAGAAACATGAAACATAAAGACATTTTTGTGAAATAGGGTAATTATTTCATTATATAAAATTTATATGCTCCTCTACTGAAATCAGAAAAGGGAAAATTTTCCCTTCCGTAGCAACCTTATTAATCCCATATGACCTTTATACTATTAGGAATGGACTGAACTGTGAAAAAATAGACAACTGAAAAGTTAACTATGGATAGAAATTTTTCTATATATAATCAAATTTACCTTACTCTAAATCAAATAAATTTGGCTGAAACTACACAGACTCTTTTCTTCCTAGGACAGTGGGCTCTAAGTCTGCCTAGACAACATTATGATTAATTTTTCAAATGCCACTTTTATATGCTTCTTAACTAACAGATTAATGGAAGGGAAATTGATATAAAGTATAATTCTCAAAACGGGGAGTAAAACCTCGGTTTCTACTACAATCATCCATTTTTATTTGTAGTTAGATAACACACATTTTATTAAATTTTAGATGTATTGGAAGTTGTTAGAATGTATGGAAATCTAAATAGAGGGAGGTATTTGGTCTCTAGACATATTTGGTGGAAATATTTAGTGGAATCCATCCACAAAAGTTGTTACCTTGAACATGGGAGTGCACGTATCCCTTCAACATGATGATTTCCATTCCTTTGGGTGTATACCCAGAAGTGGGATTGCTGGATCATGTGATAGTTCTATCTGTAGTCGTTTGAAAAATCTCCATACTGTTTTCCATAATAGCTGTGCTGGTTTACGGTCCCACTAATAGTGTAGGAGACTTCCCCTTGCCCCACATCCTTGCCAGTGTTTGTTAGTCTTGGTCTTTTTAATAATGGCCTGTCTAACTTGTGTGAGATGATATCTCAATGTCGTTTTCATTTGCATTTCTCTGATGACTAGTGATGCTGAGCTTTTTTTCATGTAACTGTTGGCCTTTTGAATGTCTTCCTTTGAAAAATGTCTGTTCATCTCCTTTGCCCATTTTTTAATTGGATTAGTTGGTTTTTTACTGCTTGAGTTCTTTGTATTCTGGATATTAGTTCTTTGTCGTGTGTATAGTTTGCAAATATTTTCTCCCATTCCATGGGTTGTCTTTTTGCTCTGTTGATTGTTTCCTTTGCTGTGCAGAGGCTTTTTAGTTTGATATAATCCCATGCAGCTCTATTTACAATAGCCAAAATATGGAACCAAACTAAGTGTCCATTGATGACCAACTGTATAAAGAAAATGTGGTCTGTACACACACACACACACACACACACACACACACACACACACAGAGTGGAATACTACTCAGCCATAAAAAAGAATGAAATTCTGCCAATTGCAGCAACATTGATGAGTCTGGAGAAAATTATGTTAAGTGAATTGAGCCAGACAAAGAAACAGAAATACCATATGTTCTCACTCATAACTGGCTGTTAGGAAAGAAAGGAGGGAGGGAAGGAGGAAAGATGGAAGGAAGGAAGGAAGGAAGGAAGGAAGGAAGGAAGGAAGGAAGGAAGGAAAGAAAAGAACACAAAAATATATTGAACTTTCAGAAGGAGAGAACAAACCTAAAGATACTAGAGATTGGGTGGAAGAGAGGGAGGGGGGTTGGGAAGTTATAAGTTGGGCAAAGGGCATAAAGAAATATCACAATTTGTAAAAATGAATATGCTAATAATTTAAATTAGATAAAGTTGCTACCTTAAAACACTTATTTTCTAAAATATAAAAGTAGTGATAAGGTCAAAATTCTTTGTTGATATTATAGAGAAATATAACAGTATTTGCATCATGAAAGGATTTTATATATGATAATAGTCACTTGATGATTAAATTCCAAAGACTACCTATAGCCAGTCTTCTTTTGGAGCATAGATTCTGGCAAATGAGCAATATAATCACATTAACATTTAGAGCTCTAAATCTCTTTAATCTAGTACCAAGGTTTGTTTATTTTGTTATTTTTTTAAATTATGATAATTGAGATTCAATGTCACTTTTCAGAGGAAGAAAAAATATTCAAAATGAATCTATCAGTTATTGTTTTTCATTGCGAGTATTGCTAAAAGGAACTTGAAATTTGAAATTTTAGATAATTTTTAAATTTCTTTTCAAAAATTTAGGATTAAAAACACCACAGTAATTGCAGTTGTTCAAAGAAAATGGAATACTAAGATATACATATACATATATATGTATATATCCTGAAAATTACAAAATACTGAATTAAAGAAATCAAGACCTAAATAATCGCAGACATACAACATTCATGAATTGAAAGACTTACAATAGTAAAGATGTCAATTCTTCCTAAATTTATCTATAGATTTAATGCCTGAGAAAGAATAAATTGGGGAGAATCACTCTACTGAATATGAAAACTTACTATATGGGTACAGTAATCAAGACAGTGTGATATTGGTGGTGCGACAGCCACAAAGAGAAATGGAATAAAATAGAAAGCGCAGAAATATACCTAAACAAATATGCCAAACTAATTTTTTACAAAGGTGTGTGTATTAGGGTTCTCCAGAGAAACAAAGACCGACTCACATGGGCTGGTCTGGGCTGGGCTGGGCTGAGCTGGGACAGGGTGAGCCAGGCTTCTCCCACGACAGTATAAACCCTGTGATAGTGATGATAGCAGTCAAAATATAGTGTGACCAGTGGCCTCCCCCATCCATCCTTGTCCTGCCTTATGTGGCAGGTACCATCCCACTTTACAGCCGAGCAGACCCAAGTAATTTGTCCAAAGTTACGTCTACTGTCTGTCTTATGAGCACTGAGTGCCCTGACATGCTGCTCTGGCACAGCTCACGACAATGCCTGACCCCAAGTGCTGGGTACTCCTTGACTGCTCTTCATGGCATCATCCTGGGGGGGCCCTGTGGCCAGAGCAGCCTTGGGAGAGGAAGGGAGAGTGGAGCTCAGGGATGTGATGGCATCTAGAGTTTGGGGATACACAGGTTACTCTCATCCACAGAGTTGTGGGTCTGTCAACAAGATCCAGATCCTGTGAAGCTGTGTGTTTGGTATCCCTGGGAGGTGATGGCTCCCCTGTTGCCTTACCCCGGGGAGGAGGTACAGGAGGCTGCAGGTGAAGCCTAGTCTAGAGACCGCACCTGGTACCAAAGTCTGTATCAGTCGGGGTTCTCTGGAGAGACAGAACCAATAGGATATGTAAATGGACATATAAAAGGTGACTTAGGGAAATTGGCTCAGAAAAATTGTGAAGGCTGAGAAGACCCATGATAGGCTGTCTGCAAATTGGATGTTAGTGGCGTGGTTTAGTCCAAGTCCAAAAGCCTCAGAATCAGGAAAGCCAATTGTGTAATTCTCAGTCCGAGGTCAAAGGCCTAAAATCCCAAAAGTGCTGCTGGTTTAAATCCTGGCATCCCTAGGCTAGAGAGCTTGAAGTTCTGATGTCCATGGACAGGAGAGAAGAATGTATCCCAGCTCCAGGAGAGAGAGTAAGAGATTTGCCTTTTCCTCTGTTTGTGTTCTCACTGGGACCCTAGCAGATTGGATGGTGCCTGCCTATATTGAGAGCAAATCTTGCTCACCTAGTCCATTCAGTCTTACGTGCTTATCTCCTCTGCTAATACCCTAATGTACACACCCAAAAATAATGCTTTACAGGGTTTCTAAATATTTTTTAATCTCGTCAAGTTGATGTTTAAAATTAACCATTATGATATAAAATCAATTCAATGGAGAAAAGATATTTTCAATAAATGGTGCTGGAGCAAGTGGACATACATAGGCAGAAAAATGAACCTTGACCTAAACCTCACGCCTTATTCAAACATGATCTCAAAATATATTGTGAACGTAAATATAAAGCATAAAACTTACAGATTTTGCATATGTGTGTTTCTGAATGATTTATTGTGTGTGTGTGTGTGTGTGTGTGTCTGTATTTGCCTTTCAGTCGAGTCTAATGTAATTGGGGCTTGGGGCAAGCATTTCTCATCTTTCTAAGTTAAATTTCATGTTAATAATCTTTATGCCTTTAATGATATTCATATAGGATGGAGGGAGTTTGGTTTTTAGAGCATCTGTTTTCAGTCTCTGGTAGGTAATTGAGCTTTCCCATTCCCTTGATTATATCTGTTCCTTATAGGTGAAAGCTGAGTATGTTTTTCTTTGTTTATCACTAGGCAATAGTTGATTACATAGTCATTTATTATATAACCAACATGGGAAATAGTATGGCTTTTTTTGCTTTTAATTTTCATTCTATATACAGGACAAGATGGTTTAAGGTAGCACATTACAAAAATATTGGTAAAATCACTTGAGAAAACCTAATTTTGACTCAATAAAGGAACATATTTTCCATATTCTTTTGAAATATTTTAGAGAAGAAGAAATCAAAGAAATTGAAGACATTTATACAGAATAATCATCTATTTTATATGTATTGTGGTAGGCATAACTATCACACCCAGAAGATATAAATGTCCTAAATCCTTTAAGACTATGAATATGTTGCCTTACATGGCTATAGCTGGTGGTCCTCAAGACCACCTTCATTTTTAATGATTCACTAAGAGAACTTATAGAATTCATAAAATTTTTTATACTGGTGATTATAGTTTATTACAACAAAGATAGAATGGTTAAAATCAACAAAGGAAAAAGTTGCATATAACAGAGTCCAGGAGAGACCAAATGCCAGCTTTTCAGTTGACCTCTCCCAATGGAGTCATATGCACATCACTTAATTCTCCCAGGATTGGTGTATGACAGCGCATACAAAGTATTGCTGACAAGAGCTAACCTGTGTCTTGGTGTGCTGGGTTTTACTGGAATTGGTCACGTAGGCATGGAGCACTCACTTGACTGACCTTAATTACTAAGTCTAAAGACACTCCAGGGTTCAAACTGATATAGTGTGGCCTAAGGGCCACATCATAAATCACTTTGCATAAACTATCTGGTGCAGCCCAAGACCTGAGATAAAGACAATTTTATAACTCAGAATATTCCAAGGACTTAGGGTTTATCGCCCAGAAACTGGTCAAGAGCCAGATCTTTTTAGGATTGTGCACAATTTGGAACATCCAGGCCTACTAAGTTAATATTTTACTGCACAGTGTAAAGTATACTTTGCAGATGTGATTAAATTAAGAACCTTGAGATGGTGAGATTATTCTGGATTCTCTGAGTAGGTCTGATAAAATTACAAGATCCATCAAAGAGTCAAAGGAGATGTAGGAATAAAAAGCAGAGTGTCAGAGTGATGTGATGGAGATTGGAAGATGCTATGCTGCTGGCTTTGAAGATGAAGGAAAGTGGTCATGAGTCAAGGAATACAAGTGGCCTCTAAAAGGTGGAAAAGACAAGGAAATGGATTCTCCCCTAGAGTCTCTAGAATGAAGGCAGCCCTGCTGACACCTTGCTTTTAGCCCAGTGTCAGATTTCTGACGTCCACAACTCTTCATATGTGTGTGTATACATGAATATATCTTGGGGTAATCTATAAGCAAATGTTTTTAATGTTTATACTGTCACTTGCACACCTTAACCTCATGGCAAAAAACAAACAAACTGCACACACATACACACACACCCCTATATGACACAGTGCATTCAGTACTATCTTCCTCCAATGAAAGCTCACAAATCTGTGAATAGAGTACATTGGGTTTGACTTGGGATTATAAAATTCATAGTAAACATCATCAAGGCAGATGGATATCTAGGTGTTTCATTTCACTGATGAACAGGTTTTGGTATACAAAGTGGCAGTTGTTATTAAAATTTGGATTTCATATCTATTTCAAAGTAAATTTCACCTACTGTTTATTTGCAAGCTCTAATTTTTAGAAATTTAATTTTGTATTCACTGCATTTATTAAATATGTTTGCATTTTTCTTGTCTCCACTTTGCTTAACCATAAAGACACTGAGGTTTTAAGTAGCACTATATTGGACTTAACTGATAATACAGTTCTTCAGCTGGCAACAAGAATATTCTTGGAAGTATCCTGCCCTTTTTTTCTTATCCTAGTTTCTTGGTAAATTGAGCATTTTAAAAATCTTTTTCTTAAAATTGCAGTACACCTTAGCTAACAATACTCATGTTTCTTAACCATAGTGCTTGACACAACCCGGAAATTACAATCTTGGTATACAATTTGGCCCAGCAGTTGGTTTATGCTCAGATCATTCAAAATTGTATTTAGAGAAAGTCAACAAAATACATACGTCTATAATTTAGTTTTCTGTACAAATTCAATAACCAAAAGGGATGAAAGACATTTACCATTTCAACTAAAAACAATATAGTATTTTGTAAAAATGGTCCAGTTAAGCAGCACAATGAAAGTTTATACAGATGATTCTCATTACTCATGAATTTCATGTTTGTGAATTCTACAACTTTTTAAAATTTATTTGTAGCCCTGAAATCAATACTTGCAGAATTTTCACAGCCATTTATGGATATGCACTGTGCAGTGAAATGTGTTAGTCACCCAACACACACGTTCCCAGCTGAGGTCAAACAAAGCAACACTCTGCCTTCTTGTTTCAGGTTTCATGCTATAAACAAGTGTCCTTTTTGCGGTCTATTTAATGCTATATTTTTTTCATTATTGTGCTTTTTGTTGATGATTTGCTGTTTAAAATGGCCCCTGTATTAGTCCGTTTTTGTTGCTTAAAACAGAATACCAGCAACTGGGTGATTTATAAAGAAAACAAAATTTATTTCTTATACTTTCTGTGGCTGGGAAGTCCAAAGTCCATCTGGTGGTGGCAACAGTGAAAAAGGGGTTTCACACCACAAGATGGTGGAAGCAGAGAGAGCAGAGAGACCTACTCTCCTCTTCTTTTAAAGCCCTCAGAACCACAGCCCTGCCTACCATTTTTAATCCATTCATTACTACACCATCCTACAATCCAATCCCCTCCACCTTTCAGTAACCATAATAGGATTTTCCACCCTCTTAACAGTCCCAGTGGGGGCTAAGTTCCTAACACATAAAACTTGGGGACACAATTCAAGCTTCTGGGAGTTTTGGGGGGACATAATTCAATCCACTACAGCCTCCAAGTGTGGTGGCGAACTGCTGTCTGTTGCTCCTAAGCTCAATAATACTGTGATGTGCCTTAGGGAGAAAATCGTTGTGTTAGGTAAGCTTTCTTCAGGCATGAGTTACAGTGCTGCTGGCTGTGTGTTCAATGTTAATGAATCAACAATATATATTAAATAAGTTGTCTTTAAACAGAAACATGCACAAAACAAGACTAAGTATTGATCGGTTCACAAAAATGTTGTGACCAGAGGCTTGCAGGAACCTACCCTGTATGTCTTCTGGGAGGAATGCTTCAGTATTTGCTAATTCAGCATTCACAGTGATTGCAAAACAGAACTACAGCAAATAACAAGAATCAACTATATATTGTTGTCATTTCCTCCTAAGCCACTTGCACAGCGTAGGCTCTACACTTCCTAAAAGTAATGAAAACCCAACAGCGACATTCAGATTCCCCACGTTTGTTATTTAGCTATATCGCATTTGGGTTTCTAAGAAGTGAGTGAAGTTATAAATCTATAAAGCTCCCAACTATATATTATTTATTCATTTATTTTTTTTATTCCAGTGCATAAAATTTGTACCACCAGGAACAGGAATATCATAAAGTTGAAATGACACAATTATGTGTTTCTGAAATGGATGTCATATAGTTTCTATAAAGAGTAAATCCTTTTCCTGAAAAAAACTTGTTCTTTTTGTCATCTCATTTTCTCATCTTATCATTTCTCATTTTTGAATAGTCTTTCTCTTTACTGTTTTTCATTTTTCCTGTTAATTGTTTTTACTGGCTATCTGTTTTGTATCTCATTCTTATTATCTTCTTTCAGTTTTTATTATGCCAGCCATGATAATGATAAAAATCCCTAACCTCCACCTCCCCGTACCATTTGGCACTTGGCAAATAGCTTTTTTTTTTTCTGTATTTATCTGTTTATATCTCTGCCTTTTACATGTCTATATCTAAAACAGAGCCCTATGCATAAGAGTAGGTGCCAGTAACTAATGGAATCGATAAATTGCAGAGCCTTCTAACTCTTCCCAAAATATGCCTTCAAGGAATTCCATGTCCCGTTCAGTCCATAGTGTATCACCACATTAGGAACCCCACACACACAAAAAAAGAAAGATACGTTCTGTCTCTAATATTCATATGTCATTTTAGTGCAATATTTGGTTTAACAGTCAGTCAGACATACAATAATTTTTCTGCTATTTTATTATGATAATCTATATATAATTGAGATAGATTATTTCTAAAGCCTTCTCAAATTTAATAAAATCTTGTTTGCCATGACCCCGCTTTATTACCTTGATGGCAACCCTCCCAGGAATATCAGGGGTAGGAACAGAAAAGTATATATATATAAGATATATATGCCTTTATATACATAGTAGTGCAACACTACTAATGTTATTATAAAATTGTAAAACGAACAAGTACTTCACCAGAAAATATGCATATTTATATGTGTGTATTTGTATATGAAGGTTTGCACGTATATGTGCATATAGACCTATATGTACATGTATAATTTCAAGTGTATATATGCATATGTGTCTGATATGTAGGTATACATAAATTAAGGCATATCATATATTTATATTTATAAAATTATAAAGCTTTATATTAATCTGGGATACAAAGTCCATAGGACCTTTGTGTAATTTAGTTAGCGTAGCAAAACTCCTTTCATTCATCTGTTGGCCACTCTTCAAAATCCTTTTAGCTTTATTTTTTGCAGTGCATGAAACAGCATAGAAGTTTCTCTCTTTGTCATTAGTCTCTCCAAACCCTATGCCAGATATTATCAATATTACTAGAATGCTCTATGAACATCTAGAGATCTTTGAATTAAAATATCAACTAAATTAAAGTCATAAACCTAGACTTGTAATCATTATTTTCAGTTTGAACTTATGTGGCTTGCAAATTAGGAGGCAAGGAATGAAAGAATACTCCATTCTTTCAGAATTAGATCATAGTTAGGATGCAAAACTAATATGCATCTTTTTTTAATTCACTGCATCTGCTAAAGAAAATCAGGTGATGACTTAATTAATATGAACAATTTAGGTGATATTATATCTACTGTAATCCAAATTTTAAAGAAGCGAGCTTCTCTTGGAAAAAGGAAAATATTTGTTTAGTCACTGGTTCAATGTTATTATAGCCCTTATGTGTTCTTTCAAAACATAATAATGGTTGCTAATTTTCTGGGCAGAATCTCTTGATAAGAGAGTTAAATTGACTCAGATTATCTACAATCTACTGGACTATTGTGGTTATGGAAGGTTACATATTTTTAATTTAATTTATTGACATTAAATATTTAGTCTTGGTAATAAGCAATTAAGGCTTCATACTTATGAAGTCACTTAAACAAAAACTATTATAAAATTATTAGGCAGCTACAATAGGCTCCATACACTTTTCAGTACAGTTTATACAGAATAAACTATTTTCTATCGAAATTATCTTCTTAATAATATTGATATTTTAAATAAAAATCCAAGCTATTTTATAATACAAGGATACCTCAAAAAGCTTGTGATAAAAAAAAGATAATTCGAATCCTTCCATGAACTTTTTGAAGTATCCTCGTAGAAGCTATTTGAAAGGAGACTGAATTATGTAGACCCTTTTTATTATTGTTATTTTAACTCATCCATCTTTTCAGTAGAAAAAATTGTTTTTGTTTCAACTTTGTTTCCTCACAAACACACATATTAATTTTTGTTACTTTCTCCTCTAAATTTAGAGTGCATTTTGCTTTTGAATTCCAGTCATGGAGAAGGCCATTATAGCTAATAAATGAATAAAGTAAAACATTAAATACTTCCTACTTCATTGTTTGTATAAGTAGAAGTGAGGGATAGAAGTTGAAGTCTTCCTATATAGTTCTATATTACTTGGATTTTTACTATAATAATGTAGACACACCATACATGCATAATAAAAAAAAATACTTTGGGGACAAATTGGTCAAGTCCTGAAGTAAATGTACCTTTTCACAAAAGGACACTGAGTGATCCATCTACTGGTTCATTCTATGCAAACCATTGCACCTTGTACATCCTTATTATTTTTAAAAATACATGTGTTCTGTTTTCTACCTGTGACCTGTCCTAAAATAAAAAATTTATTATTTCTTTGCAAAAAAATACATATCTTTATATTTATATCTAGATATATAGATATAGATATATTTATGTTTATGTTTAAATACAAAGTTATTTCTATATTTTAAAATGTCTTTATTCTTCTAATTGAATATTAAGGGATTTAAATCATATACTCAATTTATCAAAATTGACTAGGGCATATAAAGGAAGTGTTAGATATGTAATGTGTGTTGCTAATATTAACTAGAATCATTGTTTTGAAGTGCAGATCTTAGTTCAATAACATAGCACATTACAACAGACCAAAGTTATTCACTTCAATTGATAAAGAATTATGAATATAATTATAATCCTGTTAATTATTTAAAGCCATGAATTATGCAAATGCAGCCAGTATTATTAATAATCTGCAGGAACCAGAACAATTTTCCTAAAAGAACATATAAATATTAAAAAGTCTGACTTGGCCTATTATATACTGTTAGAGCTTTAGTGTTCCCTTAAGAACAATGTTTGGATTCAGTTCTCCATTACAAAATGAAAAATGTCCCAAATACATCTTCTCCAAAGGACAAATGAATGTCATTATATTTTGCTTTTTGTCTATAAAATGTTTACTATGTGGTCCCACATGTTTGTTTATATCAAAGATATCTTTCTTTTAAGCTAATATTGGTTCATAGCAGCTGACATCCTACTCACTAACAGCATACTGCATGGATATCCCTGCTGTGAGATTAAACTACAAGTTAATAGTCTTATAGTATCTAATAAAATAATAGAATTTTTTCAAAATTAACATATCCTGAAACTTCCCCCGGTTCTAAGTAACAAGAGAACATTTAATGGAGTAGTTTGGACTAATTTCTTTAAGTACAAGTATGCTTGCCATTTATAGAAAAGACATAACAAAAAAATTACAAAGAAAATAATTTCCAAATTAGAACTTTGGAAGATATAATTGGTAGGAGCCTTGAAGGTCTACTTCTGTTAACAGATTGTAAATTTTCCTGAAAGAAATACTGGCTTCTTCCTTTCCATTCCTTTAAAAAGTATTTTCGAAACAAAGACTCTGTTTGACTCCGTATATTAGAGTTTAATTTCTTGGTTTTCATTTAAATCCATTTTTATTCTATTTAAAATAGAATTTTAATTATTTATTCTTGGAATAATTATTATTTATTTTAAGAAGCAGAATTATTGGGCCGGCCCGGTGGCGCACTGCGCTAGTGCGCCGCTTGGGAAGCGCGGCGGCACTCCCGCCGAGGGTTCGGATCCCACATACAGACCGGTTCCCGCTCACTGGCTGAGCGAGGCGCGGGAGCAACACTGAGGGTTGCGATCCCGTTGCCGGTCCCGGTCCGGTACGGGGGCGACACTGAGGGTTGCGATCCGTTGCCGGACACGGAAAAAGACAAAAAGGCAAAAAAAAAAAAAAGAAGCAGAATTATTTATTTTTAAATCTTAAAACATTTGTAAATATCAGTCTATTTACATGATTATGATCTTGGAATGTGATCCTTATTTGGGAAATGCCATGGTTGGGCACAGACTGGTATAAGGTTTAAGAGAGCTGCAAATGACATGTAAGGACGGTGGGGCAGAGAAGCATTGTGTTTTTGAACCTTTTTAAGTATTAGCCTTTAGAACAATGTCTGGCATAGAGGGACCTCCAAAAATAATGGTTCAATTGAATGTCATGAGTAGCTTGCAGTTTATGGCACATTCACAATAAATGACAGTATATATCAACTATGGACTGGTAGACAAATCAGAAACATGACTATTTAAACATGACTTTATCCATGTGTTTTCTAGTAAGATAATAGCCAAACACTATGCTGTGCCGGATAAAATTTGGATTTATATTTAGCTTGTGCCTCACATTTTAAGAATTATATTTTAAAATTTGGCATCTGCACAGAATATTACAGTTTGAAACAAGATTTTGGAGAAAAAACTGTTGAAGGAAATGGGATTTTTTACCTGTAATAGATTTTGTTCCTGTCGTTCCTGAATTTCTGGCTGTGACTCTGCTTTCCACCCATGCTAGAAGCTGTGCTTTCTGCGCTGCCTGCTGTGTCTGCTTGAACCATAAGTACTTTCTATGGGCATTTCTGATTTTGTTCTCTTTCTGAAGACTACCCATGAGTGAAATGTCAAACTCTTATTTTTTAATAAATCTTTTTGCAAAATTGAAAAAAAAAGCTATGATCTAGGAGGTATATAACATCTAAATTTGTAATATATATAAGTCTATTAGGTAGAAGGTAGAGCTAGGGTCAATGAGTAGAAACTGAATTCTTTGCATGAAGGGGAGCAAATGTAGGTTCAGCATAAGTAAAAACTTTCTAATATCTAAATCTGTCTAGAGTTGTAATGATCATTCATGTGGCCTTCCTGTGTCATTTTTGGGCACTGCCAGAGTTCAGGGCTCATCATCTGGACTCTCTGCTCAAATCCATACTTGGAATCTATTTAATGAATCCTATTATTGAAAAAGATATGATTTTAAGCACTTTATAAAATTATGTAAAATAATTCCCATAACAATTCAGCGGACTAAATGATGTTAGTATCCCCATTTTTCAGTTAAGTAAACTGAAGTATAGAGGGGATACACAATTTGTCCAAAGTCCTCAACTATTAAGTGCCACATTGAAACTTAGGCCATCTGACATTATAGTCTCTGGTTTTAATATCTACTCTATTCTGTGTCTGTACTCAGTATCACAGAGACAGAGTCTGGGTCCCCATGGCTTAGAACTAATTAAGACTTTCCATTGTTTGCCCCAGCTTTATTCTCCAGCCTCATTTTTCAGCATTATACCCATACTCCTGTGATCCAGCCGTGCAGAATCTGTTCCCTTCTGCCTGAACACACCAGGAGTTTTCAACTGTCTGTCATTTGCTTTCATCTCCTTGTCCCCCATACCCACCACAGCCCTGCTTCTAGCATTCTTTCCAATGGAAATCTCCCACTTATCTCAGTCAAATGTTGCTTCCTCTATAAAACTTTCTGCAAATACCCAGCCCATTTAGATACCTCCTCCTCATTTTAGCCAAAACTTTAAACTTTCAGCTCTGTTAAATCGAAAATTTTGTAAGGTCAGGAACCACATCTTTTTCATTTGTGTACCCTCAGACCTTGATAAGCAAGTACATTTGAAAAATTGTCGAAATGAACAGCACACATATTATATAAAGCAAGAGTTTCTCTTCATGGTAAGTATTCAAACAGGAGTTTAAATGACCAGCCCTTACAACCATGGTAAAGGAGATTTCTGCAAGGAGAGAAAGGTTAAGCTGAATACTTGTCTTTATGGCTTTTTTATTTATTTATTTATTTATTTTCATCTTAATTCCATGTCATGCCTTAGAGCTAAAAAGTACCAGTCAGAAAATACCTACCTGTTGTGTGTGGCTTGGGCTAGTTGATTACGATCCCCAGGGCCTAGTTCTTAGAAAATGTGTTTGCATAATAGTCCAGAAAGAGCTACTCTCTTCATTCCGTACTAAATTTCCTTTATATTTTTCAAGTGTTTAGAAGCTATGTTTGGACACAGACTTTTGCAATTTTTCCTCTGTGCATTAACATTCAACCAAGAGATAGTTATCCCTTAGAGATGTCAACAAGGGTGTATTCTTAAATTATTGCTAAGAATTAATCTTTTTTATCCTGAGACAGAAACTAATGCCTCACAATGTTACTTATAAGACTGATATTCTTTTATAACATAGGATTAAATGAGAAAAGGAAACTCTTGAATATACTTTTTTAGTGAATTAGAGAAGTGTGTAAATAAACTTCTGACCTTTGTTTTATCTCCTAAATGAGGTATAGATTTCTAATTTTTGGAGAGATGATCTGTTTCCATCTTAATTCCCATTATAAATAGTTCTAAAATATAACATTTTGTATTGTTTGGGGGTTATATTTTACTAGAATTTATTCATAAATTCAAAAGCAGTGTATTAGTATTTATAATAAATAATTGCACAAGAATCACTAATTTAATGAAAATTAAGTAAAAAAATAAAAATAGCATTGAGAAGAGAGGAAACAAAAACATCAAATTAATTTAAAATGATAAATATCCAGACACTAAAAAAATAAATAAATAAAGTATCCTCAGAATTCATTTGTAATTTCTCTTATCCCATATTCAGATTGCCCAGGAAGCTGTACCAAGCTAAACGTCCTATTTGAATGTTACCATTTTTTTTTTCATTTTCATGTTGGAAGTTGTTAAAACCATGATTATTAGTTGAAATTCACTTTCATATTTTGTTTATTTTGGCTTATTTTATTTATCACACAACTTAAATGTAAAAATGTACAACACTAAGGGACTTGAAGGCTTAAGACAACACAAAAACCTGTACAAGGATACTTATAGCAGCTTTATCCATCATTTCTAAAACTTGGAAGTGACCAAGATGTCCTTCAGTAGGTACATGGATAAACTGTGGTACAAACAGACATTGGCATATTGTTCATCACTAAAAAGAAATTGGCTATCAAGAGCTATCAAGCCACAAAATGATATGGAGGAAACTTAAATGCATATTACTAAGTGAGAGGAGCCAATCTGAAAAGTCTACATCCTGTATGATTCAAACTATATGACATGCTGGAAAAAGAAAAAATACAGAGATAGTAAAATAATCAGTGGTTGCCAGGGATTGTGGTGGGGAGGGATGATTAGGAAGAGTACAGAGGATTTTTAGGGCAGTGAAAATACCCTGTATTATACAGTAATGGTGGATACATATAATTAAACATTTGTCCAAACCCATAGAATATACAACACCAAGACTGAACCCTAATGTAAATTGTGGACTTTGGATGATAATGATGTGTCAATGTGGGTTTATTCATTATAATAAATGCACCACTCTGGTGTGGGATGTTGACACAGCAGGCTGTGCGTGTGTAGGAGACAGGGAGTATACGGGAAATCTCTATATCTTCCTCTCAATTTTGCTGTGAGCCTAAAACTGCTCCAGAAAAAGCATTTTTTAAAATGTGCAATACTACTAATATCATTATAGAATTGTAAAAAGAACAAATAGCTCACCAGAAAAGAACTATAAATCCCTAATAAATATTAACATATTTTCAAACAATTATTAAAAGAACTAAGTAAGGGGTTTTTTGTTTGTTTTTTTCGCCTATCAAATTGAAAATGGTCAATAGAGCAGAAGAGTCAGTGAAGTAGACATACGCTTTCTTGTTGGTATGATTATAAATCAGTCTAATGGTTTTTGAAAGCAATTTGGCAATATGCATAAAGAGCATATTTGATCCTTTGATCCAGCAATTTGTCTTCTGAGACTTTTCCCAAGACATGATTAGATAATATGGGCAAGGTTGTTCTTTGCTGCGATATTTCTAATAGGACAAAAGAGGAAACAACCAACAACCGAAGTAGCTGACAAATAAGGAATCAGTTAAACAAATCTTTATATATAAAGTATTAATGCAATGAAACATTATGTAATTTTTCAAATGATGTTATCAGGAACATTTAGTAAGATGAATAAAAATTGATCATATATTAATCTGAAAATATAAACAATATAGCTAATTTATTCAGTTATTTAAAACATATATATGTGCAAAATGAATGTTTTAAAAATTCCAAAATATTAACACTTAATCTCTTATGTGTTGCAATTTGATGTAATAGAGTTGACCCTTAAACAACTCAGGAGTTAGAGGCAGTGATCCCCAATACAGTTGAAAATCCATGTTTAAATTTCCACTGGGTTGCAGCCATGCTGCCCTGTGTGCCCTAAGCCCTGGACGGGGCCAACATGTTGTTACTTAAGTACCAGTAGTGGTTAAGTAGTTAAGTACTTAATAGCCGACTGTTAGGTAGGCTACTTAACTGTTTGATTAGGTATACCATGCATTCATAATATACCTAACCAAAAGCTTTCCAATATATTTATTGAAAATATCTGCATATAATTGGACTCTCACAGTTCAAACCCATGTTCAACGGTTTGCTGTATTTGTAAGTTATCTTACGAACTGCTAAGATTTGAGTGTGTCTCCCAAAATTCAAATGTTGAAACTTCATTGCCAGTATGATAGTATTAAAAGTTGAGACCGTAGGAGGTGATTATGTCATAAGGGCAGAGCCCTAATGAATGGGGTTAGCAACCTTATGAAACAGCTGGAGGAACCTAGCTAGGCCCTCTCATTTTTCCATCTAATCAACCATGTTCAAGGGGCCATCTTGGAAGTGGGGACTGGACCCTCACCAGACACTGAACCTGCTGGTGTCTTGATCTTGGATTTCACAGCCTTCAGAAGTGTGAGAAATATTTTTTTCTTGTTTATAAATTATCTGTCTCAGTTATTTATTTTGTTATAGTAGCAGAAACAAAGACACAAACTCTCTTATAATGGGGGAAAAAACTTACAAGATAATTTTGTAAAATCCAAATGGAATGACATATACTGTGTTTACAATTTTTAAAAATCTTTCGAAAAGCCATAGTATTATTATGCTTGGCATAATTACTTTAGGAGAAAAAATATACCAAGAAAGATAATTACTAAGTGCTATGTAGAGGGGCACCTAATTCAATCTGTTTGGAGTTGTCAGGGCCCCCAAATACTACTTTGAGGATTTGCTTGCAAAATTGAGATGAAAGAATGAGTAAGTATAGCTCCTAAGGCATTATCTAGAAAGGGAATCGGTACCTGGTTTCCACATGTAATACAGCTCATTGAAAAACTCATGCTTTTCCCTAAGGTAGATGTGCCTGGTTTTGAGAGATGTCAGGATCCTGATGATAATGGTTATTTTCTCCTCCTGCTTTTCTACTTTTGGCAGATCCTTCTTTTGGTATCATGCAAAGTCCCTAAGGATAGGGAATGCATTGATGCCATTTTATTGCACCTTGTTAATTGGTTTCTTTGCTATAAGAAAGACATTGTCCTTGGAATCTGAAATTACAACAGTAATGTGACTAGTTCTACATCTTAGTAATCTTTGATTTTGCACACCATGTCTGTTGTATGTGGCTATTATATTCAAACTCCTTTGATTATATTATAGAAGTTTACACTGGTAAATAGTAAATAAAAGAGAAAGTATTTACTGCCCAAAGTCTTCTAAAACCCAGTGTCTTAGTCCTTTTGGGCTGCTGTAAGGACAATATCATAAACTGAGTGGTTTATAAGCAACAGAAATATATCCGCACATTTCTAGAGGCTGGGAAGTCCAAGATAAAGGCCAGCAGATTCAATGTCTGTTGAGAGCTCACTTCCTCATAGACAGTGACTTCTTGCTGAATCCTCAGATGGTGGAAGGGGCAAGCAAGATCCTTTGGGTATGTTTTATAAAGGCACTAATTCCATTCATGAGGGAGAGCCTTCATGACCTAGTAACTTCCCAAATTTGGTGATTAGGATTCAACATATGAATTTTGGAAGGGCACAAACATTCACACCATAGCACACAGACATCTTGCATAGTTAAATAAATAGTCTGTCTCCACAGTTAGACTAGTATCAAAATTATTTTATCAGTAAAACAGTCAAAACTTAGTTGAGGATGAACCAGAAGTTTTAGTCAGTCCATGTTGACATAGATGCTTGAGAATTTATGCCCTTACTGGAATTATATTTTCCTCATTAAAAACAAAGAATTCTGAGCAGCCACCAAGGTGAGCAAACACCAGACCCTTGTAGCACCGGGTCCAGTCTAATGCCTCAGGGGGAAGTGGACACAGCCCAGCAGCCACCGAGGTGAGCTGAGACCAGACCCCTGTGGTACCAGGTCCAGTCTAAGGCCCGGAGGGAAGTGCACACAGCCTGGCGGCTGCCAAGGTGAGCCAAAACCAGACCCTTCTGGCACCAGGTCCAGTCTAAGGCCCAGAGTGAAGGGAAATGCACATAGCCCAGCAGCTTCCAAGGTGACCCAAGACCCACGTGGCACCAGGGTCCAGTCTAAGGCCCTGTGGGGGAAGGGAAGTGCACACAGCCCAGCAGGCTCTGAGGTGAGCTGAGACCTACGTAGTACCAGGGTCTCAGTCTACAGCCATGGAAAGCTAGAAAATGAGCCTAGGTAGTGTAATATAGATAATGCCACATCTTCTGTCACCACAAGGACAGTTCACCACCACAGTAGCAGCCAGGGCCACTCTACAGGCAACCTGCTACACACTTGACAACATTGATATAAGAAGAGTCACAAGTAGAGCCTGCAAATGGAGGAGGAAGTCTTTATCTTCATAGCTAACCCCAGAGTAACAGAGGAAGCAAGTCCTCTACCAGATGACTAAACACCAATGAAAAAGTACTAGAACAACAAACAAATGAGAAGATATGACACCGCCAAAGGAATACAGTAATGCTTAAATTCCAGAACCCACAGAAAAGGGAATACTTGAAAAGTCTGAAAAAGAATTCTGAGCAATGATCTTAAGAAATCTTGAAGAAATAAAAGAAGACTCAATTACAGAATACAAAGAAACAAGAAAAAATATCCAGAAAATGAATGAGGAAATTTACAAAGAGATTAATACCTTAAAAGAGAATGTAGTAAAACTCCTAGAAATGAAAGATTCATTTATTGAAATAAAAAACACAACAGAGAGCTTAAGCAGCAGACTAAAGCAAGCAGAAGAAAGAATTTCAGATCTCGAAGATGGTCTTTTTGAAATAACACAGGCAGAAAAAAAAAGGAAAAAAAAATAATTAAAAATAATGAGGAAAATCTAAGAGAGACAGGAGAAACCTCAAGTGCTCTAAAATCTGAATTGTGGGTCTTCCATAATGGGAAGAGAAAGGAAAAGGTATTGAAAACCTATTCAAAGAAATAATAACAAAAATTTCCCAGGGGTAGGGAGAAAAGTAGACCTTCCGATCCAGGAAGATCAAAGGTTTCCAAATAAATTCAATCCAAAAGGACCCTCTCTAAGGCACATCATAATCAAATTTTCAAAGCTCAAAGACAAAGACAAAAATTCTAAAAGCAGCAAGAGGAAAGCGTCAAGTCACATATAAGGGAACCCCAATCAGACTAAGAGCAGATTTCTCAACTGAAACTCTATAGGCCTGAAGAAAGTGGAATGACATATTCAAAACACTAAAAGAAGTAAAGTGCCAGCCAAGAATTCTGTACCCAGCAAGGCTCTTCTTCAGAAATGAGAGAGAAATAATGTATTTCCCAGACAACCAAAAAGTGTGGGAGTTCATCATCACATGAGCAACCCTGCAAGAAATTCTCAAGGGCATCCTTCATCTGGAATCTGAATAATGAATGTCAATATCACGGATACACAAGAGAGAGCAAAACCTGCTGTTAAAACAAAAATGCCAGTGAGAAAGAGCTAGAAGCTAAATCATTCCACCTCAAATAGCCAACTAAAATTGAAGAAGAGAAATAAAAGGGGAAGTGAGGATCAAATGATATTTAAAACATCTAACCAAAAAGCAATTAAATGACAGGAATTAAACAGTATCTGTCAGTAACCACCCTAAATGTGAATGGATTAAACTCCCCATTCAAAAGGCACAGATTGACTGATTGGATTAAAAAGCTCAGCCCAAATATATGGTTCCTTCAAGAGAACCATATCACATATAGCAACACATAGACTAAAAGTGAAGGGAAGGAAAAAGATATACCATGCAAATGGAAACCAAAATGAGCATGAGTAGCTATTCTTATATTAGACAAAATAAACTTTAAACCAAAAAACACAAAAGAGACAAGGAAGGCCACTTTATAATGATAGAAAGACCTATACAGCTAGATGTCATAACAATCATAAATATATATGCACCTAATACTGAAGCACCCATAATATATAAAGCAAACACTCTTAGAACTAAAGAAAGAAATAGGACCTAATACATTAATAGTGGGTGACCTGAACACCCCTCTCTCAGTATGGGACAGATCTTCCAGGCAACAAATCAACAAAGAGACACAGGATTTAAAGTACACATAAGACCAACAGGACCTGGCAGATATATACACAACTTTTCACCGAACAACTAAAGAATATACATTCTTCTCATCAGCTCATGGTACATTTTCCAGGATAGGCCGTGTATTAGGTCACAAATCTAGCCTCAGCAAATTTTAAAAAAACTTGAAATCATTCAAAGTATTTTTTCAGACCACAGTGGACTAAAATTGCAAATTAATAATAAGCAAAACTCTGGAAAGTATACAAATATATAGAAACTAAATAATAGGCTTCTGAATGACCTATGGGTCCAAGAAGAAATTAAACAGGAAATCAAGAATCTTCTAGAAACTAATGAAAACAAAGATACATCATACCAAAACCTGTGGGATAGTGTAAAAGCTGTACTAAGAGGCAGATTTATTGCACTAAATGCTTACATCAAAAGAATGGCAAGACTTCAGATAAATGACCTAATGCTATGCCTCAAAGAACTTGAAAAACAACAATAATCCAAGCCTACAGGTAGTATATAGAAAGAAATAATTAAGATCAGAGCAGAACTAAATGAAATAGATACCCCCAAAACAATAGAAAAGATCAATGAAACAAAATTTGGTTTTTCAAGAAGATAAATAAAATAGACAAACCATTAGCTTGGTTAATGAAAAAAAGAAGAGAGAAGAACCCAAAAACAAAAATCAGAAATGAAAAGGGTGACATCACAACCAATGCCATAGAAATACAAAGAATCATTAAGGACTGTGATAAACTATTATAAAACTATTATGTTGTCATAACTGTATGACAACAAATATGAAAATCTGAAAGATAGGGATAAGTTTCTAAACACATACAAGCTACCAAGACTAAACCAAGAAGAGATAGAAAACCTGAACAGACCAATAACAAGCAAGGAGACTGAAGCAGTAATTAGCAGTCTTCCAGCAAAGAAAAGTCCAGGCCCAGATGGCTTTACAGATGAATTCTATCAAACTTTTAAAGAGGAGTTAATTTCAATTTTCCTCAAACTTTTCAAAACAATTGAAACAGAAGCTACTTTCCCAAACTCATTCTGTGAGGCCAACATAATCCTGATACCAAAACCAGATAAAGAAACAACAAAAAAAGAAAATTACAGACCAATACCCTTGATGAATCTAGATGCAAAAATCCTCAACAAAATATCAGCAATCAGAATACAGCAACATATTTTTTAAAATTATACATTATGATCAAGTGGGATTCTTCCCAGGAATGCAAGGATGGTTCAACATATGAAAGTCAATAAATGTGATGCATCACATCAACAAACTCATGGACAAAGACCATATGATTATCTCAATAGATGATGAAAAAGTGTTTGACAAAATTCAGCATCCCTTCATGATAAAGACTTAACAAATTAGGTATCGAAGGAAAATACCTCAACACAATAAAAGCCATTTATGACAAGACCACTGCCAGTATCATTCTGAATGAGGAAAAACTGAGGGCCTTTCCCTTAAGAACAGGAACAGGAAAAGGATGCCTACTCTCACCACTTCTTATTAATATAGTACTGGAGTTACTTGCCAGAGCAATCAGGCAAGAGAAAGAAATAAAAGGAATTCAGATTGGAAAAGATGAAGTCATACTTTCCTTATTTGCACTTGACATGATACTATATATAGAAAAACCTAAAAACTCTATCAAATAACTCCTAGAGCTGGTTAATAACTTCAGTAATGCTGCAGGATACAAAATAAATGTCCCCAAATCAGTTGCATTTATATACTCAAATAATGAACTAACAGAAAGACAAATAAAGCAAGCCCATTTACAGTTGTCAGAAAAAAAAAATAAAAAGAAGTACCTAGGCATCAATATAATCACAGAGGTGAAAGACCTCTACAATGAGAACTACAAACCGCATCTGAAAGAAATTAAAGAAAACACAAAAAGGTAGAAAGATATTCCATGTGCTTGATTGAAAAAATTAACATTGTGAAAATGTCTATGCTACCCAAAGCAAGCTAAAGATTCAATGCAATTTTCATCAAAATACCAATGACTTTCTTCACAGAAATGGAAAAAAGAAAAAAAAAACTTTACCCTTCATATGGAACAGGAAAAGACCCCAAATAACCAAAGCAATCCTGAGCAAAAAATAAAGCCAGAGGCATAACACTGTCTGACTTCAAATTATACTACAAAGCTATTGTAACCAAAACATCCTGGTACTGGTGTAAAAATAGACATTCAGACCAGTGGAGTAGAATTGAGAACCCAGAAATCACCCCTCAGGCTTACAGCCATCTGATATTGGACTAAGGCAACAAAAATCTACATTGGATAAAGACTGCCTCTTCAACAAGTGGTGCTGGGAAAACTGGATATACATATGCAGAAGAATGAAACTAGATATGTGCTTTTCACCATACACTAAAATCAACTCACAATGGATAAAGACTTAAGTAGAAGACCTGAAACTGTAATATTACTAAGGGAAAATATAGGTGAAACACTTCAGCAACTAGATCTGGGCACAGACTTTATGAACATGAGCCCGAAAGCACAAGCAGTAAAAGAAAAAACAAACAAATGGGACTATATCAAACAACAAACCTTCTGCACTGCAAAGGAAGCAATCAACAGAATGATACAACCTACAGAGTAGGGGAAAATTTTTGCTAACTATGCATCTGACAAGGGATTAATACCCATAATATACAATGAACTCAAGCAATTATACACTAAAAATACAAATATCCCAATTAAAAAATGAGCTAAGGAGCCGAATAGACGTTTTTCAGAGGAAGACACACAGATGACCAGCAGGTACATGAAAAAATGCTCAACATCACTAGTCATCAGGAAAATGCAAATTAAACCTACATTGAGATACCACCTCACTCCCGTTAGACTGGCTGTAATCAAAAATACTCTTAATAATGCTGGTGAGGGTGTAGAGAGAAGTGAAAACTCCTACACTTGGTGGGAATGTAAATAGTACAACCTCTATGGAAAACAGTATGGAGGTTTTTCAACCAGCTACCAATAGATCTTGTGTATGATCCAGCAATCCCACTTCTGGCTGTATACCAAAAGGAATGCAAATCATCATGTCGAAGGGACACCTGCACTCCCATGTTCATCACAGCTCTGTTTACAATAGCCAAGGTATGTAACCAACCTAAATGTCCATTGATGGGATGATTGGATAAGGAAACTGTGATATATATATACACCATGGAATACTACTCTGCCTTTAAAAAGAATGAAATAGATACATTTGCAACAACATAGATGAGCCTGGAGAAACTTATTTCGAGCGAAATAAGCCAAGCAGAGGGATAAATACCACATGTACTCACTTATATGTGGGAGCTAAGAGAGAAAGAAGGAAGGAAAGAAAGACCGCAGTAGTGCATTGGACTTGCAGAAGGAGAGAACATTCCTTGGGCTCTAAACTGGAGTGGAGGTTAAGGGGGAGGGAGAGGGAGATTGGCAGTAATTGGATGGGGGACTGGGGGCACAAATGCAATTTGTGGCAATGGCTATGCTGCCAGTAGGAATCTGGCCCTTACATCATGGGCACGAGTGGTGACTATCATCTTTTTATCTCTTGAATATTTATAACCAGTAAAAAATAAAAAGAAGAAAAAAAAAGAATTCTGACTTTTGCTAGTGATGTCTTTAAACTAACACAAGTGTTCTCAGTGTGTACGCTATTTTTGATGAAAGGTATCTAATGTGTGGTAATTTGCATGTACTTTGCAATAAATGTGAAATACTAGATGGTTTCACATCTAGCTTATGCACCACAAAAACAAAATTGCAAACTTTTATTCATCTGCACTTTACATTCATTCTGCAATGGCTGTTTCCAGTAGGAATAAACAGTTAGCATTTAAAACAGATCTCTCTTCTGACAAAGGCATTTCTTATGACCGCAACCAAGCATTCTTTCTCTTTTGGTTAGTATTCTATTCACTGTCTCTTCTTAACTGTCAGCAGTGGGTACAGTTTAGTAAGTCAGTATAAGTAAAGAACGAGCTCTCATATTCTAGGATATGTGTTATGGTATTTAAGTGCCACTGCTATTACAGTTAAACAATCATCAGATACATCAAAATCAATGGGAAACTGGAGAGAGCCAAAGTTTGAGACATTTTATATTTTTAAAATTTATTCAAAATATGTGTAAAAGTGAAATGGAGGAAAATACCAACAGTATGTGGAAAATAACAGTGTAAAAAATCCACTAATTGCCAAGATTGCTATGAACACATGTTCCAGCTATCCATCCAAATGTTCTCACCCTTTCCTCTCCATGTTCTTTACCTGTCCACTCTCAGATCGTGCCTTTCTTAGATCTCTCATTTTAAGGCTCTTGCATATAACTTGAAATACAGCAACTGCCTCCCCCTCTTACCTCACTAGGCCTTTCCTATAATCTACCAAAAGGGTCAAATTCATGGCCCTTTTGAAAAGCTACAGCTTCTTATCAAAGTGTTTGAAGAAGAAGTGAAGAAACAGGAGATAACTTTTGTAGACCACCTATTATAGACCATGCGTATATGTAAACATTAGTTTATTTAATCGGAACAGCCCATATAAGGTAGATGTTATTAATTCCATCCTCCTGATGAAAGAGGGCTGGTCAGATCAAAAGATTTTTGCAAAGTCCTGCAAGTATCAAAAAGTCAGAATTTTGACCTATATTTTTCTAACTCTGAATCTGTCATTTTTCTTCTCTCTATTCTGGTTTTTGACTGAAGAGTAAAATAATAACCACTGGCTGTCAAAAATTTAGAATCAAAATTTACAGACTTTCCTTATAAATATTTAATTAATTTCTCATTTAAAATAGAGAAAACACAAACATACTTCAAACATTCATGGAAGGATCCACATTGTTTTTTTTCCCATTTTTTCCATGAACTTTTTGAAGTTCCTTCATTTTGAAAATTTAATTCTTTTATTAAATAATATGTTTGGTATAAATTAGGTACTCTCTACTAGAGATGGGGGTGAGGTGGGGGGTTGGGGGAGGGATACGTTGGGTAAAGGGCATAAAGAAAAATCATGATTTGTAATAGTAATACACTTATAATGAATAATATTTTGTAAAAAGAGGATAATAAACCAAAACAAAAAGAATAACCAAAATAAATTATGTATTCTCTGTATCTATTATGAAATATATTTTGCTAAGTTATGGCTACCTAGTAAAGAAAATCAAGGTGGTGGTCTTTAGAGCTCTTTGTAGCTATTCTGCCTCCTCTCTCTCCTTCCTGGTTTATGGAATCACTTCCCCACCCACTTAACATGCTTGATCAATACAATATCAGTGGAAGCGACATGTGTCACTTCTGGACAGATGTTCTAAATGCCACTGAATGTTTTACCCATGTTCTCTTTTCTCTCAGACCCAGCTACCAACAACATTCAAGCTGGTCACTTCTCGATCCTTCTGCGTGACTGTAATATGTGGCCATCCCCTCCTATACTGTTATGGGCTCAGAGCATAAGCAAGAAATAAGATGCTAAGATATTGAAATCCAGTTACAGCACATTAGCCTAAAGTGACTAATATACTCAACATCAATGATTGTTTTACAAGTGGAACAACAAAATTATTTATGAAATGTTTTGAGGAATCACATATCAAGTCCGTGGCCCTCATTTGGTGTCATGCTAAAATTTTTAATCTCTAAAGAAACACAAATAACATAAATTGTTTTGAATTTTGTTAATGATTCTTGAGTTTAAAGATGTCCAACAGTAAGGTGTTCTTCATAGAAGGAAATTGCTTTCTATCACTGAAGATATTCAAGTAAATTTTGAGTAAAAATTGAGATATGAGGCTAATTGAGGCTAACACAGGTGATTTCTGTTGTCCATTCTATCTCTGTGTTTTAGGATAAAACTGGATTATAAAACCCCAGGGAAAAATTTTCCTGTTGCAGTAATAGAAGGGTAATTTAAAAATAGCAGTAGTGACAAGTGTTTAATCATCAGATGCTTGTGGCTAAATATTAGTTTGTCTATTTGTTGCTGTGATGGCATGCTATTAAAATTATTTCAAAATACTTTTTTAATTTATTGGTTTATTTTTTATTGATGTATGATTGACAAATAAAATTCATATATATTAATGTGTACAACATGGTATTTTGATATAAATATACCTTGTGTAATGATTTCCACAATCAAACTAGTTAACGTATTTATCACTTGACATAGTTACCATTTTTCGTGTGTGATGACACACTTAAGGTCTACTCCCTTAGCAAATTTCAAGTAATAATAATAATAATAATATACATTATTACAATAATGTAATATACAAATAATAATATACATTATTATTAACTACAGTTACCATGCTGTACATTAGAACTCTAGAATGTATTCATCCTACAACTGAAAGTTTGTGCCCTTTGACCAACACCTCCCCATCCCCCAGGCCTTGGCTATCACCATTCTACTCTTACCTCCATGAGTTTGACGTTTTTAGGTTCTAAATAAGAAATATCATGCAATATATTGTCTTTCTGAGTCTGGCTTATTTCACTTAGCAGAATGTCCTCCAAGTTCACATTGTCACAAATGGCAGCACTTTCTTATTTTTATGGCTGAATAATATTTCATAGTATATGTATACACCATAATTTCCATATCCGTCCAACCACTGATGAACACTTCAGTTGTTTCCATACTTGGCTATAATGTGGCAATGAACATTGGGGTGCAGATATCTTTTCAAGATACTGATTGCATGCTCTTCAGATAAATACCCAGGAGTGGGATTGCTAGATCATATGATGCATCTGTTTTTAGTTTTCTGAGGAACCTGAATACTGCTTTCCATATTGGCTATACCAATTTACATTCCCACCAATAGTGTACAAGGGTTCCCTTTTATCCACATACTAGCTAACACTTGCTATCTCTTAACTAAAGATACATTTTTTAAATCTATAGTGAGACAAACTTTTTATTTAAAAGTATGGAGTAAGGATGAATATTACTGATTCATCTGAAAGAAGTCTGTCTACTGTTAAAGTCTACTGATTTTATCTTTATCTTGTGTTATATAAGCTATTTTAAATATATATATATATATATGATGATATACACTGTTATATACTGTGTATTTCTCAATTGGGTATATGTTATGAATTTATAAATTGCACATAATAATAAATTCTTAAAATGTGTCAGACTACTTATGAACTGGCTATTATTAGTGCATCTCACCCCATACGCAGGGATAAAAACTGCATCTTAAATTACCCAAAACACTAAGTATATTTAATTTCAGGCAGTTTTACTTCAGAGGGGTTATTCCCAGCTATTACACTATTTAGCCATTGCTTTTAGAATAAAATTGATAAAATAAATTTTTAAATATTAAATAAGCCAGAGTGGATATAAGTTTACATAAGTTCATATTTAGTTATTTCTCCGGGGTCAACTAATTTTTTTACTAAAACTTTTAACTAAGAACTAAAGATATTTCTTTGTGTCTTCCTTTGATGTATAATGTATCTAAATATACATTATATATGGGGGTCTTCAAAAAGTTTATAGAAAGATTTACATTACTTTTTAATTCTACTTTTCCACAAACTTTCTGAAGTACCCTCATAAAACCAAGTAATGGGATCTCTCTGATTATCACACATTTGAAAAACACCATTAGTTCAAACTTTATGAGGTAGCTATCATCTTATGGTAAGGCAAATTATATGCCAAATAGTATGCTTAATATGTAAGACTCTCAAAAATCATAAATTCTCTATTTTCTAAAATGTAGTTATAATTGGCAAATCAGAGTATCTGGTAAATTTTCATACTTATCATACCCTATATTCTCCTATGATGATAAAACTGGAATTCAAATTATATTTTAAAAGCTTTTTTAATTTTATCTTTTATAACTACATTCTACAGTGTACTCTAGAAGATATATACTCAAAAACATGAATAGATCTGAATAGATTATCATGGGATTTCACCTTTTAGAAAAAAATGTTATAATTTTTATCAGCACAATGCTCTCCCAAGTTAGCTAACCAGCCAGCTGTTAAAAATTTTTAGTATCTGTTTCTGCTCTGTCTCTTGAATTTAAGAATAAGGAGCTGCCTTTTTTTTTTTTTTTTTAGTTTGCTCCATTTGGGCTGTGATATTTCAACTTGGAGACATCATCACAATGTTTTAGTTTAACTTAGAATAATCTTGCAATAAGAGTAATATGCAACAACTTTCACACAATAAATAGTAAGAGAAAATCTAATAAAGTTATGAAAGTGAATGAGTAACATGGATAAAAGCCAATAGCAGACTAGGTATAGAATCTAAATATTGTTATGTCACTTCACTTCTCTGGATCTCATATGTAAAATAAGGTAATGATATTTGGCTATCAGAATTTATATAGAATTCAAGTGAGATAATGCAAATAAATATTTTAGTATCATGTATCATATTTGTCACATAGTTTATTGTCAGAACATACTAATTTACCCCCCACTGATGTCTCTTGTCATATTGTTTATAGAATTCCATGTCCACTTGTGTAATTTGATCTCCCTAAGGGTAGCAACTATTTTTTATTCATTGTTTTATCTAGCACAGAAAATGACTGTGAGTACTCAGTAACTCAATAGATGTCCAACAAATGGATCTCACAATAGCCCTTTGTAGTCATCCATAGATATGGGTTTGTTTATTGCATGCCACAGTTGTCCTCACTGGTTATTCTCTATGTTTGTTTCTGAGTTTGTTTAGAACAAGACTTTATTTTTGCTTTATAACTTTTTCTAAAGACAATAACCCAAGTTGCTCACAAAATTTTAGTTTCCATTCATTTACCTTGCTGGTATTAGCTAGCTGGATTCACATATCTGCATCTTTAACAGTATCTATATTTATCTATCTCTAACTCCATATATTTTTACTACCTATATCTATATCTGTATCTCTCTATATCTGGTTTCGTGTGTGTGTGTGTGTGTGTGTGTGTGTGTGTGTGTGTGTGTGTGTGTGTAGAGTGCTGGTACATTTTTAGCAACCAGCTCACTGAAGAAATAGTCAAGTTCTGATTTGTAGTGTTTGCTGATTTGTGTGGTGTAAATTTTTCAACCATGTCCAATTTCAAATTACCAACATGATGTTGCTGAGTATGGAGATGGGAAGAGAAGTATAGTGTCATAATATTATGTAGCATTTTCACCATACAGATAGAAAGATGTAAATAACCTCACAAGTATAGATAATAGTAAAAATGTAGTAAAATAATGAAGTGATATGTTTTGAGTATTAGAGTAAATATTTATTTAATCATAAGCTAGCATAATTGAATTTAACAAGGGCTATGTTTAATAGTATGCCCTCAAAATTTCCTTAAAATTTAACATTTGGCTCTCACTAGCAGTAGTGAAAGCTGGCTCCAGCATACCACATTAATTTCAAAGTCTCCATTGCTTTTCATTTCCAAAACCAACAATTACCCATGCTTTAACTCTTTTTTTTTCTTATGTCCTTTCAATTCTTGATGTTTGCTATATTTCTACAATGAATATTCATAAGCGGAAACTTACAATACAATTCAAGAATTTGCCTTTTGTTTGTGCACTAGAAATTTGTATACACTGCTTGAATGATTTCTATAATCTGTTGCCAAGGGTCATAAGAGCTAATCTCCAAATCACAAAAGCACTTTATTACTCTTTGGTTCCTTTTTTTTTTTCTCTTAATGAGGCTGAAATAATTCTGTTTAACAAAGATAAACTATACGTTAAGTAAAAGACTCTCAGATGTAAAATAAAGACTGACAGATTTTCTGAAAATGTTTTATTTCTTTGGCTGTAAATGTTGCACTATTTAGTATTAAATATATGCTTCATCAGAATGAATGTAAGAAAACAGAGCCTACAAATGCAAAGTATAAATGCCATCTTTTATGTGCAAATAGTACTTATATGACTGATTTTCTAAATTAAAATTAAAGTAATTCACTCTACCCCACTGCCTCTACCATCATAGCCTCTACCACTGCAGTCTTGAAGTCTGAGGCGAAGAGCCTCACACTTTACAAGTGTGCCAAATAAAAGATCTATGGAAAAATGCAAACATAAATATCTTGAAGAGAAACACTTCAGGAGTGGTGGTGTGTCTTGTGACAAGCTCCATAGTCACTATCACTGTTACTGGCAAAATAACCATAACTGGTGGAAATTATAATAAAACAACCACTTAAAGTCTCTGGAAATTGTCTTAAGAGCACACAGTGAATGAAGAAACATTTATTCAAGACCTGCTAAATATCGTTCACAGCAGTGTGGGTCTATGGCATTAGAGTGATGCCTTGGGTTGAATGTTTCCTCAAAAGTTGATCCCCACTGTAATTGTTGAGGATGGGAAGTCCTACTGTGGTAATTGACAAGTGGGGCCTTGAAGAGGTGATTAAGTTGATGGTTTAAGGTGTGTCTGGACCTGCAGCTGTGGAAAATAAAAGCCAGAAGTCTTGGCAGCATCCATGTGGTATTAAGTCTGTAGGCTCACAAAATGCCAGAGTTGTGTAGGCCTGGGAGCCTCCACCCCGATTTCAAAGTATCCATGGGAAAGCCTGAGGGCCCAGGAAGAGATCTGTTCCAGGGGCAGATTCACCACATAAAGTCTTTGCTACAGAAGTGCCAAGAAAAAATGTGAGGTCAGAATTGAAACAGAAAAACCCCATCAGTACCATGCCTAGTGGAGCCATGGGAGCACGAACACCCTGTAGACCCCCAGATTTGTAGAGTTACAATTGTACAATGCCAGCCTGTGAGAGCCGAAGCATCACCTGAGACCAGCCGTAGAAGCAATGTTGCCCAAGGACTTGAGGACCCACCCCCTGCACCACCATGCAAAAGACATTGAACATGGAGTCAAGGTACATGACTCACCAGCTTTGAGATTTAAAGCCTCCCCTTCTGGGTTTCAGACTTATTTGGGACCAGTTACCCATTTATTTTGGCCTTTTTCACTTTTTGAACAGAAATATGTACCCTATGTTTATCCCACTATTGTACCTTGAAAGTAGGTAACTTGTTTTGATTTCCCAGATGCAAATTTGGACTTTGGACCTTTGAATTGAAACAAGTTAAGACTTTGGAGATGAAATGAATATATTTGTATGTGAAAAAGACATGAGTTTGGAGTGTCAGGGGTGGAATAACTTGGATTGAATGTCTCCCCAAAACCTAATCCCCACTGTGACAGTGTTTAGAGGGTGGGAAATCCTATTGTGGTAATTGAAAGATGGGGTAATTGAAAGAGGTGATTAGGTTGATAGTTTAATGGCGGTCATGGCCCTGCTGTGAGGGCTTCCAAAGGAGAGTGCGTGAGGAGCTCCCTCTCTGTCTCTGCTTCCACCATCTTGCAGTGTGATACCCCAGATCACAGTTTCCACCATCAGATGTGTTCCCTGGACTTTGGACTTCCCAGCTTCCTAAATTGTAAGCAATAAATTCCATTTTCTTACAGAGTACCCAGTTTCAAGTATTTTGCTATAAGCAATAGAAATGGACTCATACAAGCAACAACTCACTCCCCTATCTCACTAGTTCTGTGGGAGAAGCTTTACTCTGGGTGGACATGGCCAAAAGATGGGGTCTCTCTGTCCGTTATTATACCAGCAGAAGCTGCTGTGGCACATCACCATCTCTGGTTGCAGAGACGGGGCTGCTTCTGCATCTCCTGAGCCTCCACACCTAGTGTGCATCCTTTCCTTCATAAATGGAGAGAGAGAGGCCAACCATGAACATGAGGAAGATTCCTTTTTTTGACTTCTGATCCACACACAAAAGAGTGAATTTGGACGCCTCCTCACAGTGAAGAAGAATGTAAAAATGTGGGAAGATATCTATCTTTAGGATACATACTTGATATTAGCTACACTTTGAATTATCAGTTTTGGATGGGTTAGGAAGAAATAGGCTCATTCTATGTGTTTAATCCAGAGGCACATGTCAGGAGAGGACTTTAATGAACATCTTACCAACACTGGGCATCAGGGACATCTTCACTGTGAGAGAAGTGTTACAGAAGGCTGTTTATCCATTTAAACACGAGCAAATAAAGGAGGGATTACCAGTTGCAGGCCAAGATCTTTCCTCCTATTCTATACAAATAGAACCCCTGAGTTTTAGTTAATCCCTTAGCTTCCGAGGATGAAATCTGAATTTATCATCCTTTGTGGTAGCTAGCTATGACCGTGTAACCTTGTTCTGATTATTAGAGAATAATCAGAATTAATGTGTGAAACTTCTGAAAAGACAAGTCATGATCTTCTTCCCCCATCTTTCTCATTCTTCCTTGGAATGTGAATGTGATGTCTGGAGCTGAAGTAGTCATCTGGACTACAAAATGAAAGTAACATTTTGAAGAATACAAATTAATATAAATTTTCTATGTCTCTTATAATCATGGAGCCACTGTACAGGCTCTCTGCTGTCTCTTCTTGTTTGAAAAAGGAAGAAACTTGCATTGTTCCTAACATCTGTCACTTGCAGCCAAACGCTAATCTCAATGAATACAAGAAAGAATCACTGACAACCTGCTATGGACCAAGCACTATATTAGGCATTGGCCAGTCTGGGGTGAAAACGAGAGACACAGAGCTTATTTTCTGGTAGGGTGAGATAAACAATAAACAATTTTTTTACAGAATATCAATATATGTGATGATCATATAACCTATAGAGAGTGAATCTGGATGTTAGGGGTTATTATTATTTAAAAGGGAAGGGGAGACCACTATAAAGCAGAAATATTTGAACTGATACCTGAGATAATAAGCATGCCTATACATGCGATGATCTGCATGAAATAATTCCAGATAGGGGAGCACCAAGCACAAAGTGAAAAACGAACATAACATGATCCAGAAATAGAAAAATTGGCTTTGTGGGGTTACCGTAGAGAGGATAAAGGAAACAGCAACCATGGCAGGTGAGGTTAGAACCAGACCAAACTGGGTGAGCCACACCAAATAGGCAATAGGTGAAATCAAATCCAGAAACACATACTTTAGAATTTTGTCCTAGTTGGTTTTCCTTCTTTAATTCTGTCCCTCATGTAAATTTTCTTTCTTTTTTCCTTCAGTTTTTTTCTCTTCTTTTCATTCTTTTAATCACCTGTACAATGTAGTCCACTATTTCTTGAACCCAAAATCCAGGATTGTATTCTACTATTTTAGTTGTAGATTTTGTGTATTCAATTGTATTTGAAGAACTGGCCTAGGAGATTCTCCACACTCTCTTCATAATTTCCATTACAAATTTCACACCAATAACTCTCAAATCTGTTTTTGGTTAAGAAGCAATGCATTACTTTGGGGATAGTATACATTTTAAAGTGTTACCTGATGATCTTTTATTGATGCATTTCTAATTATTTTATGGAACACAATATTCAGAATAAATATCTTTCATTCATATCAACATAGATTTGTCTACATTAGTATTTTGAAATAGTTTTGAGGTTCCAACAATCAAAGTGTTGAAAGGAATCCAAATCTTCTGTTGGTAGTGAATCAAATGTAATTGACTTTGAACTCTATAAGAAAAGATTTCAAAGTGAGTGTTAAATTCATTTGTTTCAAAGTTGAAGTAGGTGCAAAGGGAGAGTTGACAAAAACCCAGATTGTTACAGAGGTTTAGGGGGGTGGGATGGGGGATAAAAGACAACCCACAGTGCTCATTGCTTCCAAGATTGCTGAAAATAGAAAGTCTCATGCATTATTGGTGGGAAAATATATAAATTCTTATAGATTTACTAGAGATTAGGCAATATTCATTAAAATTTAAAATTGGCATATCTCTTACATTTGCATAAATATATATAAATGGGTTCCATCATAAATATTCCCTCATAAAGGTGTAGTTAAATAAATCATGACATATTGGTGGAATACTAAATTATGAAGCCATCAAAATATTAGTGTTTCTAAACATAAAAGTAAGAAAATGTCTATGGCCTATAGAAAAATGTTAAAAGTGATTTACAAAACAGTATGGAGATAGAGACACTCACATATGGACATATATCTTTTGAAAATAGTCTTCAAATAATTGTCTATCAGTGCTAAAATTAGGGGTATTTTTTCTTTTTATTTATAATTTGTTCCAGTGAAATAATTATTATAAAAAAAATACTTTTTATTTTAGGACAAAACAATGCATGAACTCACAAAGAACATCAGTGTGATTAGAAGGCAGTATATAGGGAATAATGGGAGCATAACTGGTGATAAAATATTCATATTGAGAATATACCACTTGTTTGAAAAACATTTTTGTATTTGAAAAAGATATCCTTTTTTATGAAGATATATTTTCTTTTTTTAAAGATGAGGGAGGCTTAGATGTATTTTCAAGCTACAAGAAAACAAATTCAACCACTTGGCAGCTTTGCTTTAGTTTGTGATCATATAAACCAAGCAAACAAAAGCTTTCACCTATAGTAAAGTTTGTGTGGTCATGAATTCACATGAAGATAAAAAGTGATCATGAAGTAAAGATATTGGATGCTCTTGTCTAGTTTAAATTGCTTGGGAGGGTGATGGTAAAATGTTTTCTGGCTTATAAAACATGCATGTATTAAGGACCTGAGACATAAAGGAGCAAGTATTTTTGAGGAACGAAAGGCAAGCATGGCTAGTGTGTGGAAAAATGAATGGATTGACATAGGTCTTGACTTGACAGAGGTCGGGGGAGGTGGTAAACAGGAACAACCTCATGCATCCTATAGATTGTGTTTAGCGTTTTAGATTTTATCACAAAAGAAGTGGGGAGCCACTGATGAGTTTTATTCAAATGGAGCAACATGATCATCTTTATCTTTTGAAGCTTATTCTGACTTGTGTGAAAAAGGGACTTTGTTGGAAGTGGAGGGTACTTCTGTGGGGATTGAAGGGTCAACAGGTTGAGTGAGGATGAAAGGAGATCAGTTAAGTCACAGTGGTTGTCAAGTTATGAGAGTATTGTGATTTGGACTAGACTAGTGGCAATGGACATTTTTTTAAAAGCTTTTTAGTTGTGGAATCTACTTGTTGTGAAGCTTGATTAAACGAAGGTGAGGGAGACATAGAAATTCTAGATGACTCAAAGGTTCTTGCAAGAGATGTTTAGTAAATGGTAGTTCCATTTACCAAGGTAAGATACACTGAGGAGAAGCAGGATTGGGATGGAATGTAGTATTTTTTTTTTTTTAATTCAGGTCATGTTAAGTTTGAGTTGGAATTTTTCAGTAGACAGTAGATAATATGTCTGCAGTACATAGAGCTCATGTAAAAATTATTTCCTCTTATGCTCATTCTGCAAAAAAGTAGCACTGGCTCTGAAAGTCAGCTGTTTTTGTTTTTTTCAAGAAATAATTCTTGAAATGATGGATATCCAAACTCTGTCATGCCAGGAAACAATTGCCTAATGTGAACTATTGTTTTGTTAATAACTGTCATAAAGAATCCCTAGAAAGTCTTCTGCATGTGAAATAGAAAGCTATCTGGCATGCTATATTTAGGAATAAAGACCTTGAATGACTATTCTCCAATCAAAGAGTCTTTCTTGACAAATATAAAAATGTCGTGTGTTATGAATTCATCTTAACTTAGTCTTATATTGGAAAGTGTCGTCTTCCTTGAAAGCCTACCTCAGAGAATTTCTTTATTTTCAACCAAATTAAAAGACTTTTTGGAAAAAAAAAACTGTTAAAAATGCTATAGAATATATATATAATTAAAAATATATATTGAATGTAACCATTGCCTTTCTGTGTGAAACTAAAAATTGTATATCTCCAAAAATATCTTATACTGAAATATTCTTATGTTGAAAAAAATTACTCAAATTTCATATTCTGCCCACAGCTTTATTAGAGCGCAACTTATCGCTATTCTGTGAAAGAGCATTTGCACATTACTTTTAAAAATCATCTTATGAAAACAATTGTTTTCAAGGGAAAAAAGGAGAGTCTGGGGTTCAGAAAGTTTTATTTGCACTTTTAATACAAAGTTATTTTTCCTGAAGCAATTTCAACAATAAAGACTTTTTAATAAAGAAGTATAAATATATTTTGTTGTTGCAAGATAAAAATAATAAGTTTGATGGTTGAAATTGAGAGAAGCAAACCTAAAGGCTTCTTTGTTTGACCTTTAGTCTATGAACTTGGAAACCACACAGTCCTACCTTTCTCTTGAGTGTTTGGGTGCAATCTTATTTGTAGCTCAGGTCAAATTTGCTTGTGTCTGCAGTAACTGAGCCCTTTTGGGCTTCAGGCACTATACAAAGCTAGTTGGTATAATAAAAACAAACTACTGAAGTGTTTATAATCCTCAGTGATCTAATGGTCTTTCTGAAAAGGTGATATTTATGCTGAGAAGCTCTGAACTGTGAAAATTGGAGGGAGGGCGAAGAGGAAGACATTTACTACAGAGAAATAACATATACAAGGGCCCTCAGGCTTGAAAAAGTTGGTGAACTTGAGGAACTAAAAGAGGCCAGTATCTGCAGAGCTTAGAGACTGACCTGAGCGAAGTGCCACACAAAATGAGATGGGAGAGTTTGACAGTGGACTTGTGAATGTAGAAAGAATTTTACTTTGTGTTAAGGTCAATAGGAAGCCATCGAAGAATTTGAGAGGATTTCATGATAAAATGGACATTTATAAGGTTATTTATCTATCTATCTATCTATCTATTTATTTTATTATTTATGTATTTTTTATTATGAATATTCGTGAGATACAAAGCTGATTGTCACCCCTCGTGCCCATGATGTGAGGTCCAGATTCATACCAGCAGCATGCCCATTACCAGAAATTGCATTTGCACCCAGTTATCCCCAACCTCCCTTCCCCTTCCCCTCTCCTCCCAACTCCACTTTCTAGCCCAAGGAATGTTCTCTCCCTCTGCAAGACCAATGCACAACTGTGGTCTTTCTTTCCTTCCTTCTTTCTCTCTTAGCTCCCACATATGAGTGAGTACATTAGGTATTTATCCCTCTGTGCTTTGTTTATTTCACTAGAAATAAGTTTCTCCAGGCTCATCCATGTTGTTGCAAATGGGAAGTTAGTTAAGGAATTTCAAAAACTGAATGACCACATAAATAGGAACAGATATCTTAGTTGACAGTACAGGTTCCCATGACCCACCAAATCCCACAGTGGCATGCTATCCATTACACTAAAGGCTCAAGGTAATATCTATCCAGTTATTAGAAGTACAGTTCTTGTTATGATTCTGCCTTTCTGAACTTGAATTTTACATCAGTATTACAGAACATGAACTAATAATCTATGTGCTTCCATTTAAGGGAATGTTTATATAAATGTCCTGGTTTTTTGTGTTATTAAACTAAACTTAGAATCACTAATGCCACATCATCATCAGTAGCTCATTCAAATTTCCAGATGGATGGAAAGCCCATTTTCCCTCTGGATGCTCTTTCACCTTTGCAGGTGGCTTGGACAAGGGTGGTAGCAGTTATGATGGAAAAAATGTAGCCCCACAAGAAGTATAATTTGCAGGTATCACTGATAGCATTTGCAGATAAATTTTTTGGAGACTGTAAGAAGCATAAAGGATTACCTGATGGTGGATGGTGCTGCCATTTAGCTGATATTCTTAACTCAGAAGCATCTATTATATCAATTAACAGCTAAGAAATGATTGTGTCCCAGTGTAGAGTTCAGCTTCTTTTTGAACTAGTTTAGGGCTCTAAATTCTACTCCCGCCCCCTTTTAACTATTATTTACTTCTCAAATATATGTAATTTAGTGCTTTACTTTTTATTGATATTGAAGGAAAAGCTTCTTCTTAGCTAATATGAGCATGAAAACTTAGATCAAAATCAGTTGCAAGGATGTTCATTGAACAATATTTTAATGGTGCATAGATCATGAATATCCTTAATACATTTGATGGAATCCTATTGTGTATCTAAGAGGAATGTATCAGAAGAGTGGTTCTGAACTAGGTATGATTTTGGTCACCTACGGGATATTTGTCAATGTCTGAAGACAATTTTATTGTTACGACTGGGGTGGGATGGGGTGGTTTTACTGATAGAGTCCAGGGATGTTGCTAAACATCCTGCAATGCAAAAGACAACCCCCCTCCCACAAAAAAGGATTATCAGTCCAAAATGTTAATAGTACTACCTTTGAGAAACCCTATAATAGGTCCACACATAACAAAAATGATATATCTTAAATACATAGTGGTTAATGAAAAAAGGAAATTTGTAGAATGATAGGGAAGTATGATAGTATATTAATTATTTTAATGCTGGCTACTATATGAAACTGAATCCAAAATTTTAGTGGCTTAACACAGTAGATGTTTATTGTTTTCTTGGATCACATCATGATAGTCCATGTCAGCATGTTGCTTTTCTACATACAGTGATGCAAGGACCCAGACTTCTTCCATCTTGTTGCTCCTCCATCTCTTCAATCTCAGAATTTTCTACATTTAGCCATTGGATGGGAAAGAAAGTAGAGAAGACACACTAGCTTTGTAAAATCCCAAGCTCATAATTGACACAAATTACCTCTACATATATTCCACTGGGAGACAATAATCAAATAATCACACCTGGATGTGAAAATGGCATGAAATGTAGTTACAGGCTTAACAGTCTATCTCTCAGCACTAGTACCTCACAATGGAGTGGGGCAATATAGATTCTTATAAACAGCTTCTTAGCTCTGTGAAAAAGGATACCTAGCACTTAATATAAATTTGTAAAGATCATACACACCAATGACATGCATTATTTATGGATACGGAAATGTATTTGAAAAATAGAACAATTAAACTGAATTGGTGAATATAAAATTCACCATCTGTAAAGAGAAGAGCAAGAGAATAGGCCTGGAGATGAGGAAATAAAAGTGTCCTCTCATTTATTTGTTTCATTTTCTTTTATGCTTAGATTATGAACACTATATTAGGACAAGTTATCAGTAATTATGATTTCTTGAGGATGTGTACATATGTACTTGTACAATTATCTGGACTTCTCTAATTTTACCTTAATAAGGAACATATTAAGTAAATTGGATTTGTTTTATACCAACTAGTTTATTTTTAAATAAATACATAAATGAGATATAACTTCCACATTATTCCAAAATTTTATGTAAAACACCTAGTCATACAGAATAATAATTTTTATAATAGCTCTTACTGATAGAGTATATTTTGGAGGAAACCTATACAGTTTTCATTATTATGTGGTCCTCTTCAGGGTTATATACAAAACAATACTGACATGCTCCCAAGCTTGTTGAAAAAATTCTATCTACAAAATATAATATGTTGTTGAAAATATTCTTGTTCTTTGTTTACTTCAGCGTCTCAGGTATTATCATTTCTTTCCAAAATATACCTGATTTTTCAATCCATCTTGTGAATGTTAATAATTCCTGTCTTCCTCGCAAGAAACAGAAATCCAAACCAAATACAATTCAAAATTGAAGCTCTGTGTGTGTGTGTGTGTGTGTGTTTGTGTGTGTGTGTGTGTGTGTGTATTCTGGCTTATCTATTAGAATCTAAGAAAAATTAAGCAATTAGGCCATAGGAAAAGTGTCCCATGGGCCTTCCCCAGTTCTATGCTTTTGAATATTACTCAGTGCACAAGTACTTATTTTATGAGTCTCAGGTGAAGTCCTCAAGGAAGAGCATCTGTTTGTCACAGTATGACTCGGGGATCCATCTTGACCCAAACAGCCTTGGCCTGAAGGCAATGTCACACAGAAGAAACATACCAGGGACTCTGGTAATGGGTTTGTTGGAGGGAAGGGAGGCAGTTCTCAAAGAAGGAAGAAAAATTACGGGCTGGGTAGACCTTCCCAAATATCTCTCTTGTTTGGTGTGTTGCATGCTCATGACAGAAAAAAATTGTAAGTTTTGTTGTTTGTCCCTCTGATTTTTAAAATCTCTGCAAACAAAAATGTGTCTTAATGGCTTCACATGTATGTTCTTTTTCCTATTATTATCTAACTTTGAATCAGGAATGTACCTGTATGTAGAGCTAAAACATGAAATGTATTAAGTTTGTACCTCCACTACATTAACACACACAAAGTAAGGAGTAATTTAAACTATTTGAAAACTGATTTTCTTTTTTTATTCAAATTATTTTAAATTTACATGTACATATGTGTGGGGTACAGTAAGTTCTTTCAATATATGCATATAGTACACAATGATTTTAATAGGAAGATGAGAAGAAAAATGACTAATTCATTATACTACATTCTCTAAGGTTTTGCATATGATTTTCTTTTTTAAGAATGTAATTATTAAATTGAGAAAGAAGGTAATTGACAAAATACCAGTGTAAGTAACAGACATAATAAAATTATATCAGCCCAATTATAAAGCAATATGCATGAATAGTTTAGCCAACTCTCCTGGTTTAGGTCCTTATGCAAACCAAAATCCTGTTGTTATTTATCACTTATTGGGAACCAAAAAGAGCCACAGATGCTGCTTAGAAGAGCAGGATGCTATGAAGTACTATTTTAAGGAACTTATTGAATGCTTCAGTGGAATAGGAAGTCATTTATGTAGAGTTGTTAATACCCCTCAGTGAATTTAAATCATGATTCTTGAAGGAAAAAGCTGCTCCTTTGATAGTTTTATTGTTACTCTTTTTCTTATCAAATACAATACATTTAACATGAATCTATTGAGAACATCTGTACGCTGTGCTCTGAATTAAGCATTAGGGCAAAATAATAGATGATTAATAAAGTCTTTATTTTTGAGTTTTGACTGACATAGAAAACCAAAGTTATAGACATATAAAAGGTCCTGTAATCAGGGGCAGGGGGAATGGTTAAAAACTTAACCTATATCTAAACAGAAGAGGGCATTAATAATAAATAAAATTAATGCTGCAAGATTATTGTATTAGTCCATTTTCTGTTGCTTATAACAGAATACCTGAAACTGTATAATTTATAAGGAAACAAAATTTATTTGTTACAGTTTCAGAGGCTGAGAAGTCCATGGTCCAGAGAGTATATCCAGTGATGGTCTTTTTTGTGTGGGGGAACTCTCTGCAGGGTCCCATGGTGACAAAGGCAATCGCATGGCAAGAATGGCAGGAGCATGAGAGCTTTAACGTGCTCACTTGCTCTCTTTATAAAGCCACCAGTGTTCCTCCTGTAACAACACACTAAACCATTAACCCGTTACTCCATGAAAGGATTAAGCATTCATGAGAGCATGGTCCTTGTGATCCAATCACTTCTTAAAGGCCACACCTTTTAAATATCATAATGGAATTTCTCATGCTAACACTGTTACAATGGGGATCAAATTTCCAACAGATGAAGAACTTTTGGGGGACACAGTTGACCCATAGCATTCTGCCCATAGCCCCCAAAGTTCATGTCCTCCTCAAATGTAAATATTTCATTTCACCCCTAAAGTCTTAACTTGTCTCAGCTCAAAAGTCTGAAGTCACATCTGTGAAATCAACCAAGCTATCTGTTTTCAAGGTTCAATGGTGGGACAAGCACAGGGTACATATTCCCATTCAAAAAGGGAGAAATAGGCCAAAAGAAATGAGTAACAGATCCTAAGCATGTTCAAAACCCAGCACGGCAGGCATTAAATCTTAAAGCTGGAGAATAATCTACCATGAGTCTATGTCCAGCATCTTCTGCAAAGTGGTGCGAGAGTTTTGCCTCCAATTCTTTGGGCAGCTCTGAACCTACAGCTTTCCTGGGCTTAGCCTGCACTTCAACTTTCCCATGCTGGCATTTTGTGCTGGTCACTCTACAGTGCTGGAGTCTTGTTGGTCCCACTCCAGTGTCTCCACTATGCATGGCCCTGTTGGGGTTTCTCTGCTACAACTCTGACCCCATGTTTTCACTTGGCTTTTCTCTAGTGTGGGCTTTCTGCAATGACTCTGCCTCTGTGACAAATCTCTCCCTGGGTAATCAGGCTTTTCCTCATATTCTTTGAAATCTTGGTGGAGGCTGCCATGCCTTCACAGCTCTTACATTCTGCCAGTTGGTAGACTTAACACCACGTGGATGCCACCAAGGCTTCCAGCTTGTATCCTCTAAAGCAGTAGTCCAGCTGCACCTGCGGCCAACTTAGGCTATAGCTGGGGCAGCCAAGGAGTGTTGTGCTAGAATGCAGGAATCAGCTTCCAGAGGCGGCCCTAGGCAGTGAGCCTGTGGAGGATGCCAAGGGCCAGTTCCTTGAAACCATTCTGTCTTCCTAGGCCTCTGGGACTGTGATTGAAGGGGGTGATGGAAGGGGCAGGTTTGAAGATCTCTAAACTTCTTCATTGTCTTTTTTCCATTCTCTTGAACGTTCCTTCCTAATCTCCTTAATATCAAGTTGCTGGGCTACACCCTTGGTTTCCTCTCCTGAACGTACTTTTCACTCTTTGTGTGTCAAGGTTGAGATTTTTACAATTTTGTACCATCTGCTTCACTTTTAATTATAAATCCCATATTTATGAATTGCCTTTGCTGCCATAGTTCAGCATAAGCTGTTAGAAGTAGCCACACAGCTGCCTGAATGTTTTCCTGCCTAGAAATTTCTTTTACCAAACACCCTGGTTCAACATTTTTAAGTTCCATGCTCCATAAAACCCTTGGGCATGAATAAAATCCAGCTAAGATTTTTTGCAAGTTCATAACAAGGGAAATTTTGGCCCCAATTTCCATGAGCTCTTTCTTATTTACATCTGAGACCTCCTCAGAATTGTCTTTACTGTCCATATTTCTATTAGTATTCTGGTAACCACCATTTTAGCAGTCTCTAAGATATTCCAAACTTTCCCTGGTCTTCTTGTCTTCTAAAGCCCTCACCAGAATCTTGGCTTTTTCTAGCCTGCTTCTCCAAATTCTTTCAGCCAAACCATTACCCAGTTCCAAACTTCCACATTTTCAGGTATTTGTTATTGGCAATACCCCATTTCTGATACCAATTTTATGTATTCATCTGTTTTCTGTTGCTTATAACAGAACACCTGAACCTAGGTAATTTATAAAGAAACAAAATCTATTTCTTATGGTTTCAGAGGCTGAGAAGCCCATGATCCAGGGGGCATATACAGTGAGGTCCTTCTTCTGGGTGGGAATTCTCTACAGAGTCCTGTGGTGACACACACAATCACATATCAAGAATGGCATGAGCAAGAAAGCTTTAATATGTTCACTTGCTATCCTCATAAAGCCTCCAGTGCCTCTCCCATAACAATCCACTAAACCATTAACTCATTAACCCATTATTCTATTAATGGATTAATTCATCGTGAGAGCATAATGCTTATGATCCAATCACCAATCAAAGGCCCCACCTTTCAAATATTATAATAGGATTTCCCATCCATTTAGCACTGTTACAGTGGGGATCAAATTTCTAACATATGAACTTTGATGAAAGATTATAGTAAAAATCTTAGGATAAAATATTTAACATAATAAAAATTAGAAGTTGTTTAGCAAAAATTACCTTGTATTCACCTATCTTTAAAAGTTATCAAGTATTTTTGTCCTATGTTTAATTGGGAAGAATTTCAAAAGTAAAAATTTTAAAATGTATACATTCTTAACTGTGTATTGTTATTTCTTTTTGTAAAAACATCTAATTATTGAAAAAATTGTTGTAATATTTTTCATATTCAAACCAAATATGTCTGACTCAGAGTTTTGGTGCTTTATTAATAGCCAGCCCTGACCTTGACTATAATACTTATACAAACTCTTAGGCAGTGTGCATATTAAACTCTCTAACTTATTTAAACTAGAAATGTGTATGATTAATGAATACTTTATCATACATTACATATATGAGGGTACTTCAAAAAGTTTGAGGAAAAATAGAATTAAAATATAATACAAGTCTTTCCATGAATTCTTTGAAGACCCCTTATATAATACATGTCAACAATTTCAGCTTAGTGGGGATTTTTTGATTGCAGAGTTTTGAAAGATATTTTCATAAAATTCAACAGGAAAATGAATCTACATAGTAAAGTTTTACATATTTCCTTAAATTGAGAATTTTTTTTGCTGGCTTTATTTTTAGTTAGGTTGCTAATATAAATGTTAAATCAATAATGAAAAAAAAAGCATACCTAGTATTATCATTCCATTCAACACATGATGTAGTTGATGCTTTATTTGTTGTCAACTTCAAGGGCTGACATTTACTTGTAATTTGAGCAATCACCAGCTACCCTGCACACAGCATGGTATAATTGAATGTATATTGGGGTCTTGTAACATCTTTTTTTTTATGTTGTGTGCACTTTAAAAATCACCATTATTGGAATTGTCCATTAAAACTTTTTAAAACAAGAACCAGAATTCTGATTTGGACATGATGGTGTAAACTGATTTTTTCCCTGCTCCTCATAGCTAAGAAAAACAATAAAATCTAAAAATAACACAAAAGGCAATCAAAAAAGTACTGTCAAAGGTGGTCAGAAGAAAGCAAATTGGTCTGAGTCCCCAGGACTGGAGGAAAACAAACAGCAGCCTATCTTCTTATGTGCCCCCATTCAAGAAAGGAAGGTGACCCAGACCTGACATTTTCCCATCTCCAAACCTAGTAACAGAAGGCAGCCCAGCTAAGCTCATTCCTCCGTAAATTGAATAGGAGTACCTCTGACAATACAAGATGAGCCTGGTACAATTGGCAAGTGCTATTGAATGGGAGCCCTGCTAACAATAAACAACCCGGGAAAGTGCCTCTCTTTCTTCCAGGGACTAAGACTATCCTGCTTTGCTGAAAGAAATGGAAACAGCTGACAGCGCTGGTTTGAGAAACTTTCCCACAAAAAGCAACCTCGTCTGGGAAGCTTTTTTGTTCCTGCAGGACTAAGACATCCTCATGTTTGGCTGGTTGACACTGGCACACAGGATTTCACAAGTGGCCTAGTTCAAAAAGCCTCTGTGGTCCTGTGGGCCTAAGGCTTCCCTCTCCTGCACAGAGATACTGGGGAAATCACACAGCACTGGTAGGGGGATGCCCTGACAATAAGCTCCCATCTAGGAAGCACTTTCTGTCCCCAACAGGCAGGGGTATCTTCCCACAGTAAATGTCCTGGTAATGGAAGACTCTTAATCTGTGCAAGACTGAGATCCTATTTTCCCACATGTAGACACCAAAGTGGACAGGTAGAAATGACAATAGGGACATAGTCATAATAAGAAACCTGGTCCAGAAACATCTTTGGTCCTATGGACCTTGGGCTTCCCTCCCCCACTCAGAGACACCTGGGAAACCACAGGGTATTGGTAGGGCTATCCACCACAAGTGCCTAACCAGGGAAGTCCCTTTGACCCCATGGCTCTGAGACTCCCTCATCTCCCACTCAGAGACATGAGAGTGGCTAAACAGTACCAGTATGGAGATTCTGCTACCACAGTAATCCCATCTCAGGAAGCACCTTCATCTCTATAGATCTGAGAAATCCACACTCCACCTAGAAGCACCAGGCACCCCAGCCTGGAGAACTCCTTGTGCTCTCTCAAGCAGTATCACTGAGGATTTTTGAGAGTACTAATGTCACTAGATCAACCAAGGAGGCTGCAATAACACCACAAAGCCTCTGAAAATAGAACTATATTTGAAACCACAACCCATAAAAAGTAGATTGAGACATGTGTACTAAACTATGTGGGGTGAATCCCTGCTAAAATAAAGGACTGTAATAAAATCCAGATTCTCCATACAAAATAAACAAAATGTCCAGAGTACCAACAAAAATCACCCACCATACTAAAAAACAACAAAAAATATCACCAATACAAGAAGAGAAGAAATCTACTAATGCCATTACTGAGATTAATTAGATGTTGGAAATTATCTGACAAGGATTTTAAAGCAGGAGTCAAAAAAAAAAATTAAACAGCCAAATACAACTTATATTGAAACAAACAAAAACATAGAAAGCCTCAGCAAATAAATAGAGGTTAGAAAAAATAATAAAATGTATAGAACTGAAAAATTCAATAGATGTAATAGAATATATGCTGGATGGAGTCAATAGTAAAGTGGAAATGGCAGATGATAAAATCAATGTACTTGAAGACATATCAATAGAATATACCCAGTCTGAAGAACATAGAGAATACAGAATAAAAAATAAACAAAGCCTCAGGAAACTTTGAAAAAATAGCAAAAGATCCAACAATTGTATAATGGAATCCCAGGAGGAGAGTAGAAAGTGAAGAGGACTGAAAGAATATTACCAAAAATAATGGCTGAAAATCCCCCAAATTTGGTAAGAGACACAAATCTACTGCCAGAGTCCAGCTTCACCTGGTTCTTGGAGCCCGAGAAGGATGTGTGGAGTTGGCGAAAAGAAAAAAAAATTTTAAAAAAAGAAGGTAGACCAATGATGTCTAGTGCATCAGTGGATGATGGGCAAAAGCCGTTCTCCTTTATTTATATCATGTCTATACTCCCATTACACAAAACCAACATTTTTCCTTAGGTTAATATTAAACTATGAACATAAAACTGATCAATACAATACTTAAATCATTTTATTTTGATCATACTGAATCATAAATTTTTAAGGAACTACATATCATTATTTATAAATCATAATCTTTAGGAAAATACATATTATGCTTCAAATTGAAAAAGGTAATGAATCATCTAAATCAATTGTTCCAAATCAGTCACAGGTTACAATCTCCCAGAAAAGTACATATCATTTTTTTAAGCAAAACAAACTTAACCAGCAAGCAAGAGTTTCAAACCGCGGTCTGTGGCCAGTGACCAGAGACCTTAAGGTTGGCAGCACATGCGGTTTTTGAATAAAACATTTGACCCTTACGACATATGATTTTTACATATCCATTACCTATTTTGATTTTAATTCTTTATCTTAATCAAGTAAAAGCAACAATTATTAAAAAAGCACATCGTTTTATAATATGATTTAACTATTTGTGTAAAATGATTCTTTGTTTAAAATTTTTGAACAACTTAAAAGCCCAGACCTAACTGATTTTTTCATAAACAAAACTTTAATTTTTTTGCTCATATTTAATCTTATCATATCATATATTTGTCCTCTACATATGGCTCTGTATAAGAAAGAGGGGGTCTATTAGCTCCTACATGTAGCATGCTATTTTTTCCTCCAGGAGCCCACCAAACTTTTAATATTTAACCAACACAATTGTCGTCTCTGACAGTGAAAAACAAACACATGCGTGGTAGAATAATGACCCAGGCATCTTGTACCTCAGGTAAATTTACAGGAAACTTATTGTTATTTTAGTTTATCTCACTGGCCCATCCATTCTTCTGTACAGAAAGGCATCTTGGCTTCTCTGTACCTGCTTTTTGGAACAATGGTTGGAACAATGGTTGAAACAAATCATAGACCCAGGTGTACTTTTTAACATTTTTGCCTGGGTTTTAGTAATCAAATCAAACTTGTTTTTATTAAGTAAAAGTTTCTCAAAAAAACAGTTTCAATAACAAAAAAAAATGTAATTTCATTTGTATCATTATTAAAAGGTACAACTGCCACTTCACACCAAAGGCGCAAGAGCATAAACACTCCCATAAAACATCCAATTATTTCCAGGGAGGGTTGATGAGTACATGCAATCCAGAGAATACCGGAATAGGGATTTTCGGGAAAACTTCCACCCGACCCCTTGCCACCCATACGGAGATTCTCCACAGCTCTGCTGAATGGAGAACCGTTCTCCTTACATACCCACGCCGGAGTACATGGATGCATGGCTTCCGACAATCTACACATTAATAAAGCTGAGTGAACCCCAAAATGAATATACTCAAGGAAATCTATTACAATATATATCACAACTGTTATTATGAAAGCTAAATTTTAAAAAATTCTGTACATTCATAAATGCAACTAATTAGAAAAATTTGACCAATTCCTCAAAAACAACAAGCTATCAAAACTCAATAAAGATGAATTACATAATCTGAGTAGTTCAATAATGATTGAAGTATTTGAATTTATAATTTAAAATTATAAAGCTTTTTTTTTTTTAGATTTGACTAAGGAGTTTATTTTTTATCCTTTTTTATTTTTTTTTCATTTTACTTCTCAAAATACACTGTACTTGATCTTCATGCCCCTTTACCTGTTCGTCTCCACCCCCTCCCCTCCCCCCCCACATTATATCTGTTCACATTTTTAGCTCCCACAAATAAGTGAGAACATGTGGTATTTCTCTTTCTGTGCCTGACTTGTTTAACTTGATATCATTTTCTCTAAGTCCATCCATGTTGTTATGAATGGCAGTATTTCATTCTTTTTTATAGCAGAGTAGTATTCCACTGTGTAGATGTACCACAGTTTCCTTATCCACTCATCAGATGATGGACATTTGGGATGGTTCCAGCTCTCGTCTATCGTATATAGAGCTGCAATAAACATTGGAGTACAGGTATCCCTTCAGCATGATGATTTCCATTCCTCTGGATATATTACCAACAGTGGAATGCTGGGTCATATGGTAGATCTATCTTTAATTGTTTGAGAAACCTCCATATCATTTTCCATAAAGACTGCACCATTTTTCAGCCCCACCAACAGTGAATGAGAGTTCCTTTTTCTCCACAACCTTGCCAGCACTTATCAGTCTCAGTCTTTTGGATGTTAGCCATCCTGACTGGAGTGAGATGGTATCTCAGTGTGGTTTTGATTTGCATTTCCCTGATGCTGAGTGATGTTGATCATTTTTTCATGTGTCTTTTGGCCATTCATATCCCTTCCTTTGAGAAATGCCTATTCAGCTATTTTGCCCATTTTTTAATTGTTTGTTTTTTGGTTTTTCACAATAAACTTTTTTGAGTTCCTTGTATATTCTTGATATTAATCCTTTGTCAGATGTATATTTTGCAAATATTTTCTCCCACTCTGTTGGTTGTGTTTTTACTCTGTTGATTGTTTCTTTAGCTGTGCAGAAGCTTTTTAGTTTGATATATCCCGATTTGTTTATTTTACCTTTAGTTGCCTGTGCTTTCTGGATCCTATTCATGACATCTGTACCCACTCCTACTTCCTGGAGTGTTTCCCCTATATTTTCTTTAAGGAGTTCTATTGTTTCAGGATGTATATTTAAATCTTTAATCCATTTTGACTTGATTTTGGTATAAGGTGAAATATATGGGTCTAGTTTCATTCTCCTACATATGAGTATCCGGTTTTCCCAGCACCACTTGTTGAAAAGGTAGTCTTTTCCCCAGTATGCAGATTTGCTGCCTTTGTCAAAGATCAGATGGCTTTAGGCATATGGATTGATGTCTGAGTTCTCTATTCTATTCCATTGATGTGTGTGTCTATTTTTATGCCAGTACCATGCTGTTTTGGTTACTATAGCTTTATAATATAGTTTAAAGTCAGGTAGCATTATGCCTCCAGCTTTATTTTTTTTTGCTTAGGATTTCTTTGGCTATGCGTGGTCTTTTGTTGTTCCATATAAATGTCTGGATAGCTTTTTCTATCAGAGAGAAAAGTGTCATTGGAATTTTCATGGGGATTGTATTAAATCTGTAGATCAGTTTGGGTAATATGGACATTTTCACAATGTTAACTCTTCCAATCCAAGAGCATGGGCTATCTTTCCATCTTCTTGTGTCCTCTTTAATTTCTCTCAACAATGGCTTGTATTTATCTTTGTAGAGATTTTTCACATCCTTGGTCAGCTTTATTCTAAAGTATTTTTGTTGTTGGCTATTGTAAATGGGCTAGCTTTCTTGATTTCTTTTTCCGCATGTTCACTGTTGGAGTATAGAAATGCTACTGATTTTTGTACATTGATTTTGTATCCTGCAATTTTGCTGAAATCATTTAGCAACTCTAGGAGTTTTTTTATAGAAGCTTTAGGTTGTTCAATATATAGGATCTTATCATCTGCAAAAAGGGACAGCTTGACTTCATCCTTTCCAATCTGGACACCATTTATTTCCTTCTCTTCTCTGATTGCTCTGGCTAGTACTTCCAAAACTATGTTGAATAGGAGTGGTGAACAAGCAGAAGAGAGCATTTCTGACCTTGAAGACAGGCTGTTTGAATTATCACAGGCAGACCAGAAAAAATAAAAAAAGAATAAAAACAATTGAAGAAAATCTAAGAGAGACAACTGACAACCTTAAGCACTCAAATATGCAAATCATGGGTATTCCAGAAAGGGAGGAAAAAGGAAATGGCATTGGAAACATATTCAAGGAAATATTAGCAGAAAATAAAAAAGGAGGGAAAACTTCTTAACTCATTTTTTGAGGCCAGTTTTACCTTGGTGCAAAAAACAAATCAGAGCAGTACTCCAAAAAAAATAAAACCACAGGCCAATATTTCTTGTGAACCTAGACACAAAAACCCTCCACAATATAGTAGCAAATTTACAAAAACAATGTATTAATAAAACTATACTGCAGAATTACCACTTATTTCAGGTATATGAGACCGGTTTGACATCCAAAATTTATCAGTGCAATCCACCATATAAACTGGCTAAAGTAGAAATATTATATGTTCATATAAATTGGACACAAAATAAATGTATGACAAAATTCAACATTCATTCATAATAAAAAATCTCAGCACTCTAGGAGTAGAGGAAAATTCCTCATTCATATAAAAAGCATTTACCAAAAATCCTACAGCTGACATCATACTTAATAGGGAAAGACTGAATACTTTCCCTGTAAATTTAGAAAGATGACAAGTATTTCCACCTTTAACACTCTTGTTAAACATTGTACTAGAAGTTTAGCAACAGCAATAAGACAAGAAAAAGAAATAAAAGGTGTACATTAGGAAAATAGAAATAATACATCTCTATTTGCAGAGGATATGAAGTATGTATAGAAAATTCCAGGGATTCTATCAAAAAAGCTCATAAAGCTAACAAATATGTTCTCTATCGTCTCACAGTACAATATCAACATGCAACAATCAGTTGTAGTTCTATCTAGTGAAAATGAACAACTGAAAATTGATATTTAAAAAATGCAATAAGATTTACAATTTCTCCAAAGAAAATGAAATTCTTATGTATAAAACTAACAAAACATGCACAGAACCTGTATGATAAAGTTAGCAAGTGCTATTGAAATAAATCAAGAAGACCTAAATATATGGAGAAACATTATGTTTATGGACTGGAAGACTCACCATAGTAAAGATGTCAGTTCTCCCTAAATTGATCTGTATTTTTAATTCAGTTCTTCTCAAAACCTCAGCAATATTTTAGACATACACAGCTTTACTCTAAAATTTATATACAATGGCATAGGACCTAGTATAGCCCTTTTTTTTTTTTTTGGAAAAAAATCATAAATTGGAGGAATCACTCTTACTGATGTTAAGGCCTATGATGTAACCACAGTAATCATGATAGTGTGATACTGATGGTGTATAGACATATAAATTTATGAAATAGAGAACCTGGAAGTAGATCCACAAGCATGCTCAACTTATATATTTTTTCACCTTTATTGAGGTATAATCAATATACAAAATCCTGCACATATTTAATGCATACAATTTGATAAGTTTGGACCTATGTATACACCTGTGAAACCACCACAACAAAGTAATAAACATATAGTTACCTCCAAAAGTTCCTTTGTACCCATTTATTTTCAATAAATGGTGAAACCAGTGAAGGAAGGGTAGTCTTTTTAATAAATGGTGCTGTAGGGTTAGCCGGTTGGCTCAGCTGGTTAGAGCACAGTGACTAAATGCCAGGGTCAAGGGTTTCAATCCCCACCCTGGCCAGCCACCAAAAAAAAAAAATTCTGTTTTGTCCCCCTCACCCAAAATGGCACTGTGGTAATTGGACATTTATAGGCCAAAAAAAAAAAAAAGAGCCTTGATGTAAACATCATAAGGACTTAAGTGTACACATAAAATAAAACATCAAACTATAAAACCTAAATAAAAGATAGAACATCTTTGGGATCTAGAACTAAGCAAAATGTTTTTAGACTTGACACCAAAGACATGATTCATAAAGGGAAAATTTGATAAATTGGGCTTCATAAAAATTAAAAACTTTTGCTCTGCAAAATGCTGTCAAGAAGATTTAAAAGCTACAGACTGCAGAAAATATTTGCAAACCACATATCTGACCAAAGACTAGTATCTAGAATAAATAAAGAACTCTCAAAACCTGACAATAAAAAAATTCAGTAAGAAAAATGGACAAAAGTCATGCACAGCCATTCCACTGATAAAGATATACAGATGGCACAAAAGTGTGTAGAAAGATGTTCAACCTCAATAGCTATTAGTAAAATGCAAATTAAAACCAAAATAAGATATCATTATACATTATACATTATACATTTTAGTCATTTTAGTCAAAATGACTAAAATAAGAAAATACTTAGACACTAAATGCTGGCAAGAAAGCAGAGAAACTGGCTCACTTACACATTGGTGGTGGGAATGTAAAATGGTAAAGCCACTCTGGAAAATAGTTTGGCAGTTCATTTTAAAACTAAAAATCGACTAACCATGTGACTCAGCAGTAGCCCTCTTAGTCATTCTAGAGAAATGAAAACTTGTTTTCATGCAGAAACTTGTAGACAAATATTCATAGCAGCCTTATTCATAATAGCCAAACACAGCACACTATCCAAATGTCCTTCAGTATGTAAATGACTGAAAAACATGTACCGCAGTATTTATGTTATTATATCCATACCATGGAATACTACCCAGCAATAAAAAGGAACAAACTACTGATGCATGCAACTACTTGGATAAACCTCAACAAATTTATGCTGAGTGAAAAAAAAAAAAAAATCTCAGATGGATGTTGCATGTTTTCATTTACATAACATTTGTGAATTAACATAATTATGGAGATGAAAAATGGATGTGTGGCTGCTAGCTTGTGAACTCCCCTATCTCAAGGTCTCAGAGGCTGGATGCACAGACACAACACAGTGTGTCTCTGTGTTTGTGGTTATGTGTATGTCTGTATGAGGGTAGGAGGCTGAGCATGAAAAAATGCACTAAAAGCAAGATATACCTGAGCATGGCTGATTTCTCTCATGAATGCTCAGCCCCAAATGCCCAAGAGTAATAAACCCAGCATGAAATAGAGTTTTTAGGAGATGCATCTCTTAAAAGAGCATCTGCTTGTGGGTTCCCAAAAAACTACATAGCCTGCCTTGCATCTGGCCTCTCCTAGAGACAGAGAGCCTTCAGATTTTTTTTTAGTTGATGTGTAATTCACGTAACTTAAAATTAACTGCTTTAAAGTGTGCAATTCAAGGTAAAGGGACACAAAAATCAACTACAATGTATATTGAGAAGTTAAAATAAGAAAACAAATAAATAAATAATAAAACTACAATGAGAAATCACACCCATTAGGATGGCTATTTTTTTTAAAGCAGAAAATAACAAGTATTAGCAAGGATATGATAAAATTGGAACGTTTGTACAATGCTGTTGGTAATATAAAATGTTGTGGCTGTGGAGGAAGATGAAAAAATAAATAAATTAAGTGTACAATTCATTGGCATTTAGTACATTCATAATATTATGCAACCACCATCTCTATTTTGGTCCAAAATATTTCCATCACCCCAAAAGGAAGCATTGTGCCAATTAAGCAGTCAGTCCACATTCCTCTCTCACCTAGCCCATGGCAACGAATAATCTACTTTCTGTCTCTAAGGATTTGTCTATTCTGGTCTTCATATAAATGGAATCATACAATATGTGGCCTTTTGTGATTGGCTTCTTTTGCTTAGCATAATATTATGGGGATGGGAGGAGGTGTGGATATGACTGTAAAAGGCTAACACAAGTTGTCTTGTGGTGATGGTGCATTTAACACCCTTGATTGTGTTTGTTTTTACATGAAGTGACATGTGGTAAAACTGAGTATAGCTATACATATAAACACACATACAGAAATGAGTGCATACATAAATGTTGAAATCTCAATAAGGTCTATGGATTGTACCAATACCAGTTACTACTTTGTTTTTTACGTTGTACTATAGTTTTACAAGATGTAAATATTGAGCGAGGCTTGGTAAAGTTTTCACATGACCTCTCTATACATTGTTGAAACTTCCTGTGAACCTATAAGTATTTCAAAAGTTTTTTTTTTTTTTTAAACAGGCTTCATTCAGTTCTTCAGAGCCACTCCTAATGAAATTAAAGCCGTCATCTCAGTCTCTATGTATAATATTCATGCTCACTCCAATGATATGAGAGAACATCATTATGAACACAAAATATTCATACATTATATATTTTTGACAAAAGAAAAAATGTAATAGGTTTTTACTTTCTAATTCACTTGTAATACCAGCATCTTTTGAATTTAATTGGGAAGATCCATAGAAGACAACTTGAGAAATGTAAAGTCAAGCTTATGTAAAGTGTTCACATTAACATAGCTTAGTTTTGTGCTCTGTGGACTCTTTGACTTCATGTTTCAATTAAATTTAAAACAAGCTAGAAACAAATCAGTGATTGACTTTGAGTTGCTATCTTCTTAAACTTTGCTACATAGGGACTCGCGCCATTATGATATAAAAGAAAAAGACCTTATCAGCACCAAGAGTTGGAAGGACATGATCACAGAATAAAAAATGAAATAAAACGTTAAAAAACACTCCAGTGTCTTCATGTATTTCCTGTATCACCATGGCCTGATGTGAACTTTATCATGTCCTGAAACCTGTATCAATGTACATGTCTGAGAACTACTCAAGTAGAATTTGGCAAATTAGAGAGGCTTGAAAGAAACTTAACTAGCAGCTGTCCAATTGAGTACAATATATATGCAAAAGGAAGATGTCTTGAATTCCAAGTCTTACAAAAACTTTATCTCTACTAAAGGGTATTTATTACATATCTCATTTTAATAAGTATTTATATACTCGTTGTCGAGCTGGATCTCAGATCCTTCTACCCCTTCCTGTGCAGGCTGTGAGTCAGGTAATTGAAAGAAGATTCTCGCAGCTTGATGTAAGGTAGACATACTTTATTCTTCAGAAGTGAGCTTCACAGACATGCTTTATCCTCAGACATGAGCTCTGCCATTCTCTACTATTCCCTGCTGACAAGCAGTTGACAGCAGTTACCTTTTTGCTCTTAGTACACAATAGCAGCCACAAGCCAAGCATTACATAATTACAACAATCGTGCTGAATCAGTAAATGGGCACACATGCACCATTACACTACCTTTATAACTTATTTCTAGTAAATGTGCTGAATCTTGCCCATTTGTAACAGATGCGGGGCGAGAGATCCTGAATAAACTTTCTAATTTCCTTACACTCCTACATTGACTTGAAATTTGCAAGTAATATCTGTTTCAATGAGCTTCAAGAAAACCATCATACAATTTTACAATTCCACCACATAAATATGTCTTGTATTATTAGCAGTGTTTACTGACTGCAGGTGATATGTATATGAATATAAATATACACAGATATGTATGTATATATGAAATATATGTGTATGCAAGTACATGTCATATGCTTTTTTTATTGGCACATGATTATTTCGATATTTTCTGAGTTTTTTAGGATTCTAATACTTGGTCTTTCTTGCTCATTCCCATCTTTACTTTTAGTCCTGTTTAATTGAATATCAGAATACTTTTTGTTTAGTACAAGTCTTATCCAAGTTCCACTGCCCAACACCATCCCACTTTTTCTTCGAAATACTCTTTAAATATCAAAATGCCAACATTAATTTTTCTTCTTTCTGGCCTTCTCTAGCATTAATTTCATGTACTACAGGTGTTGACACTTAATTATGGTATGTTTCAGCTTGTCACAAAAAGGATTTTTGGTGGTACATGAACATATACTATATATTTTTTTAAACAGAAAAATAATTTCTGACATTTAAAACAGTCAGATCTGGAATTTTGCTGAGTATTAATTCTATTTCTTGTAACAGCCCCACTCCCAGTCCACAGCTAAATTTTAAAGGGCTTAAAGTTACCAAGTGACTCAGCTGGTCAGTGATAGAGCTGGGATTGAAACCTGGGCTGTCTGATTTCCATGTATGAATCTTCACCAGTATGGATAGCAAATTTTAAATACTTCATATGAGCAAAAAATTTTAGAAGTGTTTATTCTTTGGAATGCACGTAAGAATAACATTTATTAGGCTGTATCATATATTGACTCAGTCAAACAAAGTAACTTGCAGAAAAAACTTAAGTAAAATCTCTGAGACTATACAACCTGAACTTTATATTTGGGAGAGGATAGGAGACTCCCTTTGCTTAGAAAATAAACAAACACAACAAAAACAAACAAAAACCAAAACCTGCTCCAATGCCATTGTGTAGGAGAGCACACACCTGTGTTGAGTCGGTTATGTAACTTAGGCCCTGTGGTTGATCTAATTCATTGCCCTTGTCAGGGGCCAGCACACTGCCCAGAACTCAGCCCCACTGCTCGCTTCTTTGCTATGAAGCCAATAGAGTTATCATCTTTGTTATGTAAGTTTTAAAATGTTTCTGAAGCCCTCAAATCTTCCTGGACAAGGCAGATGTACAGATGTAGTGCATACCAGTCTGGAACCTCAGTCAAGTATGCCTTAGTGGTGTTTGAAAAACAGTCTGTACTTAGTAAGCCCCGGATTTTGATGACTAGTACTAAAAATTCTTTTTATACGGGGGTTTCGTTTTTTATATAATTATTGAGAAGTTACTTCTTTCGAATACTTAAAATCACAACCCTATTTTAGCTAATGAATTTGTACATACAGTTCTCTAATTTTGATACAGTTGGAGTGTTTTTCTATACTCCACCTGCTCCTGTACATTAATTACAAATTAACCTTACTAAAAATTTATTTTTTCTCACCTGTCCTTTTGCTCATAAATTTCCAGCATATGTTGAGACAGACTCTCTGCCCTTCAGGCCGCCTTGGATCCCACCTCATTTCTCAATACTATCAAGATGAACTTTCTAAATATTTTCAGTTGGGTCCTTTTAAAGCTATCGAGTTATAGTTACTGAAGATTTAGTGGTAGTTAATATCAGTATAATGCATAAAGTATAATGAAAATAATATTGAAGAAATATGAGCAGCATAATTCTCTAGGATTTACCACCAAACTACCTGTGTGACTTTGAGCTAATTATATAAACTGAGCTCCATTTTTTTTTTTCATTAATGGAGAGACGACATTACATGATTTCTAATATACTCTTTAATATCATTGACAAAAACTTCAATTATGTGATTATCTGACTTGTTTTTGAATTGTATTCACTTATGTACACTTGAAAATGTGAATCCATATACAATCATTGAATTATAATAATGAGATTCATCTGCTGGCTCTGATGTCAAGACTGAGAATTTTTGCTGTTGATGAACAGAGCTGTGGTATTGTGAGGCGATATTTCTTATTATATTGCTGTTGTTGAAGTCAGTGAGTAGTGTAATCCTGAAAGCAAAATAAAATGTGGAGCCAAACAAATTGCCTCTCATATTTGCAGAGGGCAGACATGCATATTATTTTACATTATGCATAACTGAAGTTGTAAAATACTACTGTAGTGTTTTGATGATTCAACAGCTAGTGTGTGTTGTCGATCAAAGAGCTGATGCTAATAGAACATGCCACAGTACAGCATATAACTTCATATGGCCTCTTAAAAATAGAAAAATGTGAGACTTTTAGGACCCACTCAATATGAGAAGTTCAAAATTCTGGGTGGCAGAAAGGGATATAATTTGATATTTGAACTCATGAGCTAGATTAAATTAGTTAGAGATGCTGGAATATTTGCAAGGTCCGTATGACCTTTACATAACATGGTCTACCGAAACCTATTTTTCCAGATGTTTATATGTGTGCACATTGACATTTAAACTAAAAACAATGGAATATAAATTCTCTCATTAAGAAGGGTGCCGCTGACTGATTATTATTCTTGAAGCAATGCTGTCCTTTTTCTTGCATGATAAATGCTTGTCATCAGAAAATCAAAATCTATTGCTATTTATAAAGTGCATCATTCAGAGATTATAAGCAAGGTTAAAGGTATCATATTTGAAGTTTAACTTAGACAAGTTCAAAACCTGTCATGACAAAGTCACTGTTTGATGATGTTCAATTGTTGTTCAGAACTCTGTTGTGTTTTAGGCCTGGGCTGAGGTGGCGATTGCAACCAGTTACCTTTATTGCTTTATTACATAGCTACCACCTGTGGCAATGCTTAGAGATGGGAGATGCTGATATAGTAGTTTAGAATGTGCAATCATTCAATGAATATTTAGAGAGTGTCAGATACCATGCTATGTGTTGGGAATGTACTGGCGAACAAGACAATTTTTAGGCTCATGCTGATTAAAACCCACTGGTTTTTAATTATTTCTGGATTTGTCAATTTTCCAAGGGCCTATTACAAGCAAGAGCAAGTAGCTAAAGCTTGTCTCTAATCTGTCTCTTTGCATGTTTTTGTATTCCTAAAACTCAGGAGCCACCATTTCTAAGGAAGTCAACCTTTACACTCACCCTTAGTCCAACTCCTTTAGAATCCACACCAGCCTTCATTTCACCCCATATTCCGAAGTAAAGCAAATCTGAGTTGTCTCTGTCATCATATTTTGCATTTAATACAGCTAATTAATGTGGTAAAAAGTATCTGTGATCAAGAAATTCTCAATTGATCTCATAAAATTGATCACCTCTAATTTTATCAATTATATTTTTTCTTGCCTATGTGCTCACTATTTTTTCTTTCATTTTGTCTCACTGACATGATTTGGTTTGATCTGTTAATGTCTCAACTTGTCCCTAGACCAGTGTGAAGATAACTAGATTCTGCATGGCTCCACCTCTTATTACAGTTTACATTGGTTGCTTGTTTTCTCATTTTATCGTCATTACCATAATTAGGAATCCCACTAAAAGGTAACAATTACAATAAGCTCCCTCCACAACATATATAGTTTTAACCTTGGCACTTGACAAAGACCTTAACTCTACCTTGAAATGCTCTCTATAAATTGAAGACATTTTAAATTTATGGTCCAAATAATGTAAACTATTTTATTATTCTGTCCACTTTATTTTTCTTTGATCGCTTTTGTTCTTTAAAGTGTGGCTGAATTATAAACCATCCTCTGAATTAATATTAACCACAATATAACTCTGATGATTTCCTCACTATACATGGATTCCCCTGTAAGTAGATTTCTTCCTGATCGATACCAACTTACTCATCATCTTTCCAACCCCAATAAACTCTTCCTTCTCTGAATTTTAGGAAACAATTTTTTTTTTTTTTTCCGCTCATCTGGTCACTATTTATATTTTGACTTACACTGTTGAAATGTCTTATTAGGTTTTTATACCTAATGTTTCATCAAATGGAATGAAATCTATAGAGTAGGGATTTTAAAAATGAAAGACAGATAATTGCTCACAGTATTCAGCACAGTGCCTAAAAATATTGGAATTTGCTAAAATAAAGAGAATCACTACCTTCACAAAAATAAAGGGAAGCCCAGGCTACTTTAAGAAAGAGAAAGCTAGAGGATTATCTTGATACTTTACTAACATAAGTGACATATAATATACCTCAGTAAAATACTAGTATTCTAGATGTAGTGGAGCTTTGATGTTTCTCAAGAATAGTCATATACATCCATACTAAATCCATAATGCCAAGGGTCTTCTTATCTGGAAAAAAAAACTAAGTAATTCACTTTCTGATAAAGCACTAACATTTAGCACTAAAAAGACCTGTCAATATCATGTATATTTATTTCATGTTAACTGAAAGCTATGTTTTTGATTGAGCTTATGCTAAGTTTAGGAGTTTAAACTGAGAATTCTATTAGTACGGAATCTTAGGACTTGAAGTGTTTTTTAATTAACTATCCTAGAAGGTATGATATAAAATTTGAGAGATTCATCTTTATGTGTTTTGTTGGGCCCATATTGGTATTTTTAGCTCGTTTTATATCACAAATTTACATTTCTCAACACTGAATCTTAGAATAAGTTATTAGAATTTAATATAGCTCTGCTAATGCTGCGGAATCATTTTTAAAATTAACAATAACTTACTGGATCCTTTATTGCTAAAGTTCCCTAGGATTTCAACTAAAATGCAAAATGAAGAAATGAGAGGCATTAACATAAATTCTCAGCAGTTTTTTTTTTTTTGACCGGTAAGGGGATTGCAACCCTTGGTCTGGTGTCGCCCGCACTGCACTTGGCCAGTGAGTGCACCGGCTAGGATCCTCCGAACCCGCGTTGGGAGTACCGCTGCGCTCCCAGCGTCGCACTCTCCCGAGTGCGCCACGGGGTTGGCCCAATTCTCAGCAGTTTTACATAGATAAGGCCACAAGGGGCCTATGAAACAATATATGTTGTTTTATTTTAAGTTCTAGAAAAAAACCCAAAAAACAACAAACAAACAAACAAACAACAACAAAAAAAACCCCTGATATTTGCCAACCTCCAAAGAGTGTTATAAATGTATTTTTCTGTAATGGCATACCTTGAGTTTTGAAGCATTCTTGGAAATCCCTTAGGGTTCCTAGTAAGACACCCAGGGTGAATTGAATTTATCTGCACCTGTGACAGTCAGGATGTAGGCAAAGATAAAAATAATAATAATTTTTTTTAAACAGTAAGCACGCTTGGGCCGAGCCCGTGGCGCACTCAGGAGAGTGCGGCGCTGGGAGCGCAGCAGCGCTCCCGCCGCGGGTTCGGATCCCATATAGGGATGACCGGTGCGCTCACTGGCTGAGCACGGTGCGGCCGGTCTCAAAAAGGACAAAAAAAAAAAGTAACCACACTAAATATAAATTTGCCCAGTCTAAGATAGGTTCTTTGGAGAAAGCAAAAGTTCCTAGACTTAGCCTAGAGCCTTCCTAAGCTTCAGAAGTCAGTGCTATTTCAGGTGACTAGACAACCTGAATTATACACACCATCCTGTTTCTCACATTAAAAATGTGTTGTTCTCATTGTTCTTTGTTTCCTTCCTTCTTTCTGCATAAATTTTGTTATTCCCTGATTGCCCTTCTTCCTGTCCCAGGCCTGTGTGACCACAAGCCTTTGTGTTGCCGTAGTCGAGACATGAAATTTAATGAAATGCACTATGAAAATATTTTTTTTTCAAAGTAATGTTAATTACTATTCTGTAGTAGAATACCAAGCCCAGCATGTCTGGATTTATAGTATAGCATACCTCTCACAACCAACTATGATTAGGAAGAAGATATAACTTGTTTCTTATTACCTTCAATGCCAATTTATTTGAAAATCAATTACCTTATGGATGGCCTCTAATCACTATACATAAAAAAATGTCCTTTATCTTTTCGAAAATTCATATCCTCCAGAGTCACAGTGAGGGGAGAAATTCTATGTGGGAAGAACAGTGGAGACTCCTCAGCTTCAATTCTGATTCCGTTGATTTTACTTTGCTCTTAGGGCTATTTTACTGTTGATGGTTTAATACTCTAATCCTTGAGTAAACTAGGACCTGCTTTGTCCCTTAATATTGTGTGTAATTTCAATTGTGGCCTAATCTAAGTTTACAAGCAGGACTATACCATACACAGTAAAAATTTTAAAAAGAAATAAACAAGGAAATAACAATGAACTAGATAAGTTTTGTTAATGAATTACCACTTGGCCTGCAGTACTAAGATCATATCCTTCATGTCTTCTGACACTACCCTGGGGTGAGGGTCATTCTAAAACCATCTTCATCACCTAGTCTCTTGAAAGGTACATGGATTTACATTTCCTGTCAAAATTTTATTGTTGATATTTGGCTTTTGGTTTTTAGAGTTATTCTCTGGCAGGGATGGGACCTTATCCATGAACTCAACAATGTATTTCTATCAGAAAAAGCTTGTATATTTATTAATATATTTTAGCAGAACATTCTTCAGAATCTATATACAAGCCAAACAGAGACTATGATATGTTCTTGCTTTCTTCATTTACTCTGTTAAGGATCGGTGGTGTTCTTTCATCCAGCAGAGGCAAAGCACTAGCATAAAAGACTATCCAATATCTTCTAGTAAATTTTTCTTAGATTAAGTATGAGAAGATTTTAAGTGTCAGATTATTTTTATACACACTTTTCATCTCAAATATTTGTGTGATTTGTTTAACAAAGGATAAATAGGATATTTAAAATAATTTTTAATTATGAGCACTTTATAAGTCATTTTCTTTTTTTGTAAACCCTTATTTCTCAGAGGTACAAAGCGATATTCTTATTATTTGGGGGCATAAATTAAACTTAACTTCACTATACAACTTTTTGTAAGATTATGTTACTATTTGTATTATTATTTTTAGAGTGGTGACATTCTATCACTTGGTTTCACACTCATCTTTTTATAGATATTTGACTAGTAATATGTAATAATAGTACTGAGTGGTGCCACTAAGTCTAACCATTTGCTTAAAGGGCTAAAGAAAAATATGTAAATGAAAACCTAATTAGCACCAAGAGAATAAACCCATAGAAAGGAAGATTCCATAGTTCAAAATGAATTAGCTCAAAATCCATAGCTCAGAAAATAAAAGGGAGCAGTTTTCTATAGAATAAAAAACAACACCAAAAAGAAAGTTCTCTAATTGTATTAAGGTCCATTGTGAATCTAGAGTGATGCATATTAATCAGGCACTGTTAATTTAAAGACAAGTCTATAGTGTTGCCTTTAACAAAGAAAGCAATAGCATACTAAATACACAGGATCTATATGAAGAGTGAATGAAGAATTTTTCAAAAGGACATGGTAAATATATGGACTAGTTCTTAAGGATAGGTCATTTTCATTCATTTTCTAATTTAAAAAGAGCTGGTTTTATACATAGTATCATTTGATTATAAAATACATGAAACAAGCAGATGACTGATAATAATACAGCATAGTGCCATACTTGCTCTTAGAATAGTCATACCAACGTATGCTTCCAAAAGAGTTGTGTGTGTCCCCTATGTTTCAGATCCTTATCAAATAGATATTGACACTTTAAAATTTTTCTCAATTTGATGAGTGTGAAATTATATATCATTTGCTTTTCTATGATTAATAGAACTTTTATATTACTTTACCATTTAATTTGCTCTTCTACAAATCACCTATTTATGTCTTTTGCCAATTTTTCAATTAAATTGTGGCCTTTTACTTATTCTTACTTATAGTTCCTTTTAATGTGGTAAAGTTTTTCTTTTTCACTTATAGGTCTCTTAATAAACCTGGTAATACTTTTTAGTTTATTTTTTAATGAATAAGCAGTTGTCCTAGCATTATTTTAAAATTTTCTACCTTTTACTTACTCATATGTAGTGCCACCTCTGTCTTCTGTCTTCTAGCAAGATTAATATATGCATGTGCATTTCTAGGCATCTTTTTCTGTTCTTTTTTTTTTTTTAATTTCTGCCTTGTATTAAACCTTTGAGGTAAATAGTGACCCCATCTCTGGAAGACAGGACATTTTATTTTATTTTATTGTTTTGTTTTGATTTTTAATTTTTTTTATTGAAATATAATTTATTATACATGGTCATTGGGAACAGAGTTGAATACCAATACTTGTTTACAATATGTGATGATCAAATTAGGATAATAGCATTATTACGAAACAATCATTCTTTGTGTCTATTAACCGATTTCTTGCCAAGCCCCCTCCACATCCCCCTTTCCCAGCTCTAGTAATCACAGTTCTGTTCTTTCCGTCATTTGTCCATTCCTCTGCCAACACCATGCATTTCAATTATTATAGATTTATAATTAGCCTTGACTTGTGGTAAGGCAGGACACCCTACCTTGTTCTTCAAAGCTTTCTTAGATAGCCCTAGTCCTCAGTCTACCTTACGTTCTGTAAAATTATCAGATATTACTGTATTTTTAAATCTTACTTCTCTGCAATTCCATCCCTTCTCTTTTTTAGGAATTCTTACTGTTGTAGATTGTTGTCTGTCTTTCATGTCTTTTAAATTCTTTTTTATTTTAAAAATTTATTTGTCTCTCTGTGTTGTGTTTTGGATGAATTCTTCTTTAGTGTTTCTAATTCACTAATTTTATCTCTCATTCACTCTAGGTATTTAACCTTATTTTTTTAATTGATTCATCTACTAAATTTGCCATTTCTAATATTTACAGGTTTTTTCTTCCCAATATCAACTTGTTTACTTCAATTTCTACCTGCTTTTGTTTTATAATTCCTTGTTTTTTTTTTAATTGGGTTTTACCTTTTAATTTTATTGCTGAGAATCCTAAACATATTATATTAACGTCTTTTTCATATACTTCAATGAGAACAATTTCACTAGACTAAATCCACGGTTGAATTATTGTTGTTGTGGTGGTGGTGGTTTTCTGCCTTTATTGGGCTTGTGTTTATTCACGTTTCTGGGTCCTTTAAAGTGAAAAGCTTTGCTTTTACTGTCATTTTTATTGTTTTTTCTTTTCCTTCCTTTATTTCCATTAGCCACCACTTTGCCATTATCTTCATCTGAACCCTGGAATAGCAGTCTAGATGTAGATGGTCTACTGGCATGTGGGGGTTCATGCTTTGGGGTGATAATTAATTAGAGATATTGAGGATCCAATATTCAAGTCAATTTCTTTTGGGCTGTTTCTGCCTTCAGGGTGTGTGTGTGTGTGTGTGTGTGTGTGTGTGTGTGTGTGTGTGTCCACAAATATTAATTGAATCAATGAACATTTAGGGGACATGCAGGCATAGATACAACTTCTGTATTCAGTGCCTTGTAGGATACTATTCATAAAATAGACTGGCAATAAGTATATTTTTAAAATAAATGAGTGTATGAAGTAATAAGCACAGAAAAACAGAATGGATTCCCTAAGAGTAAGTAAAAATAAACTAATCCCATTTCATTTTCAATAGGCTTTCATATTAAGCTGCTACAAAATGTTTTCTTAATTCTCAGTGAGTCATTTGATGAATTTCCTAAAGTATTGTTATAAACATAGAACATGTGGACATAATCTTCTATCTTTTCAAAGAGTAATGATTACCTCTTAGAAAACTACCTACCCACTTCAAGGATTATTATTTTTCTCTTGTATTTTTCCCTGATTGTAATTCTCTGATGATGTTTTAAAAGACATAACTTGAAGATTTTCAGTAAGGCAGTGCTGTTGTGTATGTTACTGAAAAGTAAGTGCATGGAAGAATGTGAAAATGCATTCATTTCCAGTCTTTGGGTTTTAGGAGTGTGTCAGTGTTTTTTTGAAGAATAAGGAAAATGTTCCTTTAGGAAAGCAACATTATTGTTGCTTAAAAATATTTACTCACTATTTATCTATCAGAATGGCTGAAATGCAAAACACTGACAACACCAAATGCTGACAAAGATATGGAGTGACAGAAAATTTTATTTATTGCTGGTGGGAATGCAAAATGGTACAATGACTTTGGAAGATAGTTTGACAGTTTCTTACAAAACTAAATATTCTCTTAGGGGGAGGCCAGTTAGCTCACTTGGTTAGAACATGTTGCTGATAACACCAAGGTCCAAGTTTCAATCCCTATAACAGCCAGCTGCCAAAATTAAAACAAACAAACAAAGTACTGTTATCATATGCCCCATCAATTGCACTCGGTATTTACTCAAATGAGTGGAAAACATATCCACACAAAAATCTGCATATCATTGTCATAATTTGGAAACAACCTAGTTGTCCCTCAGTAGGTGAATGCATAAATAAAGTGGTACATCCAGACAATAGTATATTATTCAACACCAGAAAAAAATGAGGTATCAAGCCATGGGGGGGCATGGAAGAACCTTAAATGCATATTACTAAGTGAAAGAAGCCAATCTGAAAAGGCTACATACCACTGGATCCTAACTACCTGACAATTTGGAAAAGGCACAACTAGGGATATGGTAAAAGGACCAGTGGTTTCAGTAGTTGCCAGAGGTTAGGCGGGTGGAGAGATGAATAGGTGGAGCACAAAGGATTTTTAGGGGAGTGAAACTACTCTACAGTATGATACTATAATGGTAGATACATGTCATTGTATATTTTGTTCAAACCCATAGAATGTACAATACCAAGAGTGAACCCTAATGTCATGTATGGACTTTGAGTGATGATGATGTTTCAGTGTAGGCTCATCAGTTGTAACAAATGTACCACTGTAATGTGGCATGTTGATAGTGGGAGAAACTTTTTTTTTTTTTCCTTTTTGTCTTTTTTACTGACCGGTAACGGGATCGCAACCCTCGGTGTTGCGCCCGCACCTCGCTCAACCAGTGAGCGGGAACTGGTTTCCACATGGGATCCGAACCCTCGGCGAGAGCGCCGCCGCGCTCCCAGGCAGCACACTCTCCAGTGCGCCACCAGGCCGGCCTGATAGTGGGAGAAACTTTACATATGTGGGACCATGGGAGTTATCATAAATCTATGTACCTTCCATTCAATTTTGCTGTGAACGTAAAACTCCTCTAAAAAATAAAGTCTATTAAAAAAAATTTACTAAGACAAATCATGTTTTGTTAAACATAAGTTTTAAAACATGTCTTGTATAATACCATATGCGCAGGAGTGTACAATAATTCCTTTGGAAGTTCTTATCTCCAAACATGTATATTTAAATAAGTTTTGTCCATATAACAGCAGGTATTTTATTTTCCCCTTCTGCATAATTTTTAAAATGGTAATTAATTCACCCTGGTATTATTCTGGCTGTTATTCAAAGACTCATAAATGTTTGTTAATTTGTCACTTGTTCCTTATACAATATCTTGGCTATTTAATAATCAATTACAAAAATCAAGAGAGTACTGCCCCAGCATGAGCCTTAATTGATTATGTACTACATAATAGAATTAAATTCAGAACGAACCATCAATGACAGATGATCCTTCAGTTTTGAGCAAAGTTTTGGTGGGAGTGACTGTGTAAAGATGATAAAATGATGACAGCGAAGGGCCTTGGAATATCATATGATGTAGTTGTATAAGGTTTTTAGGGACATTCCAGGCTAAAGAGGTGAAAGGCATCCCTAGGGCCATCTGCTGTAATTTATGTGCCAATCATTTCTCCATAAAAGCAATATTTTTAGATAATTTTTTCTATCATCTCCCCCCTTTTTAAGGAAATCTTTGAAATTGTCTCTCTAAGAACAATTAGGAAAGTAATAATAATGTTGCAAAAATGATTCCAAAATGTTCAGTGTGTTGTTTTTCTTGTGTTTGATCCAAAGGATTATTAGTAGGAAAACTTTTGTTGGTGTTGTGGCAATTGATAATTAGTTTTCAGTGGAAGTATTTCTCAGGTGACTGTGTGAAAATATTTTTAAACATTTTCAGTATGCTTCCAAACTAGAAGCACTTTGGTGTAGTTATATCTATGAAATAAATGACATTGTGTAAAACACTATAGCAGATCTTTTAAAGCAAGTTGACAGGATGACAGTACAGTTACTCACAGTTCAGACTACCACAATATAGAATGTAATGAGCCATAATGCTATTATTTTTCACTTTAGAATTTTAATGTTGTGTTTTGTACAGTTCTTCAAATATCATGCATAAAACATGGTGCTGAAACAATAGTGAGTTGTATATTCATAATGCCATTAGTCCACTAACCATGGAAAACAATGGAAATTTTTCATCAGACTATTTTGGAATCTGGTACAGGAAGAAAGATGGCGTGAAGAATCTCATGTTTGAAAGGCATTCTGCCTAGATATATAGATACAACAGTTTAATTTTTTGTATTTTTGGTTTTTTGTTTTGGTGCTGCTGGGAATCCTGTAAATGCAGCTAGAGTGAGCAGAGCATTTGATTTGAGGCTATGGCATCTTCAGTGATAGGGTGAATCTGTTTTACTTATCCTCAGTGCCCTGCAGGGAAAAACAAAAAAGCATTGCTCTGATAGTGAATTGACCACTAACTAAATGTGATAAAGGGCAAGAGGCTTGAAAGAATAATGACTGTACCAAATGCAGTATTGAACTAACTCTCCTATAGGATAAGTTAAACATGGATCTCTAATTCCTTGGATTTGCTTCTAACATAGTATGACATAATTTCATCATCATAATTACTAATGAATGGAGGTGACATATTTTGTTTTCCAATTTTTAATAAAGTATAGGAATTGAATTTGATGTAGTTAATAGTATGTATGTGGCACTGGTCAGGTAATGATAAATTAATATCTCGGGATGAACCACCATTGAAATAAAACTTCTGTCAAGTAATGCCATTTACTCTCCTTATTAACATACAGAGCAGTTCTGTTGGATCACTTAGCATGGTGAGCTTATTAGGAAAATCACATCGGTTTCTGCAAAAATCTCATCTGACCTTTCTAAATGAAAATAGCATGATGCTAAAAGTAATTGGTGGAAGGACCGTCTCTACACACAGAATGGTCTTTCGCAATCAATTACCATATTGAAAAGAAACTTTTATTTTTTTACGTTGAGAATGCAGAACGTTTCTCTCATTTCTTTTTTTTTTTTTTAATTAAAGGGAATGAGAGTGATATTTACATTAAATACAAATAGCGCCTTCTCTCCTGCTGTATTTCTCAGAAACAGATACCTTTTCCCATCTCAGTCTCCAGAAACCCCTTGATCACTTCAAAAGAGCAGGTATGTCTTTTTGAAAAGTAAAAAAAAAAAAAAAAAATGCAGGTAAGTTATATTTAAAATCTTTGAATTTTTGCACATATTGTAAAATGGTGAGTAGATGTGTTTACTCAGTTATATATTTATAAAGGGGCTGGAGACATCTAGATGTAGCATTTTATTAACACCACAGAAGAAACTCATTTATAAGAAGTAACTGGGAAAATGAGTAGTAGTCTGCATAGTCACAATATCATAATACTGCATCCTTTATTTAGAAGATGAAGCATTACGCTTGCATTTAATAATTGAAGAAATCTAGAGTGGATAACTTTGAGTAAGGTACAGTTAATTTATATTCTCAAAGGTATTGCTAAAACTACATTAGCTCAGATGAAATTAAAGAAAACAGAATTTAGTAAACATTTATATCCGAAATATAAAATACAAATATATTTATTTTCTTTTGAGATATGACAAATGTACATTCTAAAATGAAAAATCAATTTTTAGTTTAAATCAGGATTAAAGTATTCTTTGTGATTGCTTTAAATACAATGCTATACCTCCTCTCCTCCTAAAACAGAATGAAAATATTTTGAAGAATTTTTATTAAAAAAGTAAGCTAGAAGCCATACTTTTCTAGGAAAAATATTCAGAGAAATATAACCATGCTTGAGGCTTGAATAGTGTTCCCATCAAACTAAAGCATAATTTCCTCTTTCTGTGGTTGTTGAAAACAAATTTTTAAACATCAGATATGATCCATTATACGCTATTATATCACGACTACTCAATGTTTTGTCCTTCAACTGTACCTTATATATTTGTTTATATTTTAAACCAGCCCGAAAATGTCTGCCAAGAAAATTTTTACTATATCCACATGATGTAGCATGCAGGCTTGAGTATGCAAAAGGAAGCTAGAGTATTCAGGAAACATAATAGTCATAGTTTAGTATATATATATATAAATGTATTTTAAAAGACTTTTATTGATTTTGAATATATTATAGAGTATAACAGCCTGTTAGACAGTCAAGAAACCAACGTGTCTACAAAATCCAAACTCTCAAACACATGATTAAACTATCGAAAGTAAAAAAACAAACAAACAAACAACAAAAAAAAGCAGACTCCTGCTTAAGTTGTGAAGTTTTTCTTCCCTGGTACATATAATCACGAAGAAATTAGTTTTTACCTAATATCTATTTAATAGGGACAGACATAAGATGACATTAAACTTTATAATAAGTTCTGAAGGATTGAGGAATATTGGATATGTGAAAATTAATAGGTAAGGTTCTGTTTTATAGTATGAGAGCTTTGAAGTCTTTTGAATCCGAAGTACAAGGCAAAGATCGACTGAAAAGAGGAGAGAATATCAGAGGCTTATGACGCTGCTCATATTTTACAGAGATCTCTGCCACTAATAACTTTGCATTATGGCCTTATAGAAAGGCAGGTGTATATGGCCTAGTTTGTGAAATAAGTCCAAACACTTTTGTAATGACCCAGATAATACAAAATTACTAATAACAATTGTGATATTTTACAAACTGTTTTTTTTTTATTTTTATTATATTATTAACATAAAATCAAAGAAGTAAACAAATAAATGACTAGATTAAAGAAAAAATTCTTTAGGGTGAGCCATGGTAAAAAAAAATTTAGAGATGGAATTCTTTTGAGAGATCACCTGGTCTGTTTACAGATGAGAAAACTGGTGGGCAGCAAAAAGGTTAAGTGAATTGCCTAAGGCTTTGAAGTTATTGGAGGTTCAAAACCAGACATATATCCTGCTTCCTTAATCTCTCTATCAGTTTTATTTCTATTTTTTATTTTACAATAATCAAGTGATATTTGTTATAAGTTAAAGTTTTAAAGTGCTTATGTAAATGTGACTTATGTAATCACATCTGACTGTTAACCAATTTGATTATTACCAACAACAAGTACTTATGGAGTATCTTTTCTGTAAAATTTAATTTACAGTTTCCTTTATCATCGTTATTCTGGAATAAAAAGTGTTTTCCCCATTTGTTTGGAAATGTAATAAATGTATTCATTGGTTAATACAATTGTTTAATTTGACATCACATCTTTTTTCAAGTATATGATTTTTAATTTTAATTTTAAGAGCAAATATTTAAAATCCATTTTAAAAGCATCAAAATTATAACAAAAAGGAAGGAAATGCACTGTAAATCAATAGTCTAAATTCCAGACAAACAAACCTATGTGATTGGAAATAAAGCAAATTTATACATAATTAAGCATTGCCAGTACAAATGAAATCAGATTTATAAATTAGGCAAAAATATTGGAAATATATACTGATATTCAAATGCAAAAATAAAAATACCTGATTTTTAATGGTGCAATTTTTCCATTTACTATTTTCAAAATAATGTGTATTTGTATTGAAAGGCATATAACTTTTAATATTTCATGGTTAATTACTCAATATAGGAAAAATGTCTTTTGGGTATATTGAAAGTTTGGTTTTAAAACGATTTAAAAATATTTGTCAACAGCCATTGCTAATTAGTAATGAGATTTTCTGGTTGTCTCTGTGAATAAATTACTATTAAACTAACAAAAATTAATATATAAGAATGAGGATTTGAAAAGAATTTGAAAAATTGTGTTAGTGCTTTATGGATTTATTTGTTTCCCTCAATAGAGTACTATTGGAGAAGCTGATATTTTTACTTTGTGACTGCTAACATCTGTTGTGAAATGTCAAGATTCCACTGGAATTTTGGCACATAGTCAGGGGACTTAAAATCCATCCAGCTATTCTTTTGCCAAACATCCTTGCTCTATTTTATAAATCAGAAGTACAGCTGAATATATTTTCTTCAGTTAAACTTTCAGCACCTCCCATAGTACTCAGTTGTTTTAAAAATCACTAAAATTTTCCTTATTCAAATTCCATTCAAATGTATCGTTTTAAGTCCATAATGAATTCTTCCACTTCATTTTCTAAATAGCTTGTGTTTCCATGATTCTCTAATTCCATTAAATTAGTAAAGTGGTTCATGTCTTCCTTAATTGTTATCAAGATCTAATGTCTCCAAATAAACTTATAGATTGTCTTCCATTCATTAGTCTTGATTCATATCAAACTTCCAATTAATTATTGTTTGCAGTGCATAATTAACATGTATATACTAAAATGGGTGTAAGTATGATTTCTCACTAAAAGATGGATTCTCTCTTGATGTTCAATACTTACTGCTTGACTTTGATTTTATTTTTGTCATGTCCTCATTTTAAATTGATTCATAATTCAGAATTCTCACAATTAAATCATAGGAGAGAAAATTCGTTATTGGCTAAAACTAACCAGGAAAAAAACTGCTATTGTTAGTGTCCAAATACAAATATGCAAGAAGTTTCTTTCACATTTTAATATATAACTATAAATTACCAATCATGGGTTATTTTCCTTATGAGGAAATATCTAGAAAACATTAACTTGAGCAAAGTAAAATGCCTTTTGTATGATCATCTTTCAAATGTGTATGTACGTATATGTTGTTTTAATAAAAATTTCAGATGTTATATGATTCTTTTTCTTAAGTAGCCAAATTGTCATGGTGAGCTTGTGAATGTCATAAAGTGACCTGATATGCCATCAGATATCTTCTCTTTAGCCCATTTTGAGTCAACTTTTGCTTCCCATTCAGCCCCAAATTCCCAAGAATTCTCAGGGAGGATCTGTTCTTCCTAAGGCCAACATGAATGTCACATATTTTAAAGTGAAGATGGTAGAATGCCAGTTTTGAAATGTCTTAACAATTAATGAGATCAGTGAATTGTCCCTTTGCAAGTTTGAGGAACCAAGGAAGAGCAGTGGAGAGGAGAGATAAAACACATAGGTGAATGTTTATATAAAGAGGAATACAGGAAAAATGTGGTGGCCAAAGGAAAGCAACTTAAACTAAAGAAGGTGAGTGAGATGGGCAGATATTTTGAAAAGAAGAAAAACAGAAACTTGAGGAAAAAAATAACTGTCAACAGTTTTCTCTAGTAGATACCTTGATTTTTGTTTATTTTATGCTTTCCAGTGAATAATTTCAAAATGGCTGACCACACTTTCCTCTTCCATTCATTTCAACCCATTAATTGTTCGTCTATACCATGCCTCTTAAATACTAATAAAAAATGCTGTGTCTAGGATCAACTTTGAGATATTTATTTCCATTTGTAATAAGAAAGTTGAAACCTTTTACAGGCTAACTCAGAGGTTATAAACTAACATTTTAGTAACACTTCCTAAATACTTGTGTAGTTTAAGCAATGATGTTAAGGTGCTTTCTATTTCAATTGGACTTATATGAATCATCAGTAAATTCAAACTTTTCTAGCTCTAAAGATATCCCCAGGTAGAAAGTTCTTATTTCATACATTAGCATTTGCTTTTCTTCCCCCATAAGCTTAACCGAATCTCATTTGTTTTATTTATTTCTCTCTAAAATTCCTTTAAGATATTATTTTCTGAACTGTGGTTGACAGACCACTTGTACTTCCAACCCTAGATTTTCTCAGTTAGAATTTCTAAGGAGAAGAAACCATTGATAATATCAAAATTGTTCAGTAATATATCATTCTATAAAAACTACTGCATATAATGCCATATACTTAAATGCCATGTAAATATAGTTTTGAAAAAAAGGTACATTATCTCATGTAGCAAAAAGTCCAGAGGTTATTTATCTGTCATTTGTTTTGAAATGTCATTGTGACTCTATTCTGGCCAGTCATTGTCAGAAAAAGAACAGGATCAATGTAACTGGCCTGGGACAATCGTAATTAGTTCTTTGGAATGAGTACATTCCCTGAGCATAGTGTTCCTTGATATCTGAACAGAATTGTAGTTATGTTGATAAAGAAGATGGAAAAAAAAAAGTCTAATTTTAATTATGCATTGTTAGACATAGAAATAGAAATAAACATATTTTGTTATACTGTGCAATAAATTATCTCATTTCAGTTTCTGTGAATTTTCTTAATCTTATATCATTGCTTTGATTTTATTTAATTATTTATTTATTTTTATTTGTACTACATGGATGAATACATACAAGAGGGCTCACAACCGGTTATAGTAATATGTGATTCCAAAGTACAGGTTTGGCAAGTAGGAAGAAAAAGTAAGCACTATGATTCTATCGCATTTGTGTAAATCTTGATTTTATCATTGAAAATTAGTCAGCCAGAAAATATATCTTTTAAATGTTTTACCCCTACGTATAATATGTGACTGTCATATTTAGGGTTATCTGTGCATCTTTTATCTGCTACTATGTTGTGTATCTCAGGTATGATATATTTCTGACACCATTTCAGAGCACACGTTTTTCTTGATAGCTGCATTCCTGTGCACATCCAAAGAATAAAATTTAGAATATATAGCAGAGTTTTTACAATTATATTTCTATCTGAAACATTTTTTTTTGTGAATAGCTATTTCCTTTTCTCCACTGTTTAAAAAACTTGATATGGGGATGGAAATGTCAATACATATTAAATAAAAAGTTTTTAAAAATTACTTTCAGTTTCACAAAGCTTATATTGAGTAAAAATAGACAATATGAATTTATGTGTGTGTATATCTGTGTATGTGTATGTTTTCATACAGGTAGTTTAACTCCTACATGAAATATTACACAGAAGTGAAAGAGTACCACACCAATATAAAACTATATAGATGAATTTTAGCCCAATAATATCAAGAAAAAAAATCTGATCATATGACATACTACATGATAGATATTTTCATAAAGCCAAACAAAATGAAAATGAAAATTTAGTCTTTATGAATATTTGTGTGTCTAATAAACTTACAGATATAAAAAAAGATGAACAAATTATTCAAAAAGATGCTACCCCATGTGAGGAGAGGTGGGAAATGTTTACCAAATGACAAGGTGGCTAGATGTAGGTTCTTTGCAAGTTCCGTGCACTTTCACAGGGGCGTGGGAGTCATGGCAGTTGATTGTTACATTATTAAAAATAACTAACTACGTGAATGAGAGGCAGACCAAGAGTACACTGTGCCTGCAGCATAATATTATGAGTAAGGTCCCACTTACAACAAATGTATGTAAGTATGGTTTCTTATGATGTTAAGTGAAATAAAGGAATATGGGGCATAATGACTACATAATTTGGATTTAGATAAAAGCAATACTAAAGGATGGTTACTGGTACTTTGTATAGAAAGTTACTACTCATTTTTATACAACTTTCTATACATGCAAAATTTTATGAATAGCAAGATTGTAGAAGCATAAAAAGTAATCAATAAAACTCTGCATTCTGAAATATCCCAAATCCAAGGTTATATTTGCACCTGTTGAGTTGCATTTATTGGCTGTGTGTTTAGTACTGTGCTTGGCACCCAGAATATGTCCAGTATAATGTTAATTTTCAAATTGTTAATTTTTTAGGTTGTTGACAATTATTTATCTAATCCTTCCGTGCTCAATGTATTCATTTCCAGTTTAGGTTTCAGCAAATGGCTAAGAAAGTATATATGAGAAGAGAGTCATATAGTATTTCTATAGGTATATTGTGCACTAGGGAATTATTGACAGTACTTTTCTTTTTTTGTGGATCAATTTCAATTTATAAAATAATTTTCTCTTTAATAATTATGCCACAAATAAGCATACTTCTAACATTTATTCCTGTGAAAGATTGAAAGTATTTAAAAAAAAAAAAAAACTTACTGCATTCATGAATGTCATTTTCTAATTTTCAAAGTTTCTGTTCGTAAAAAAGAATGGCAATTTTTCTCATTAAAAATAAAATTTAAAGATAAAAATAGGTATATAAATTATATAAAATAGAGCATAAAACACACACCCATGTTTGAATCATTTTTAAGTAAAAAGATAATAATAATTGAGATAAAAAAATAAAAGTTAACTTTCTTAGGAAGTATTTTCTTTTCTATTATGAGCATATGTGGTAATCAGAGGTATTTATACAGAATGGCAACTTAAATTAATATTAATGAGTGACTTAATTCAAGAGCAAAATTTAATATAACTTGTCATAATTAATTATGTAAATTATTTTAGGGTAGTTGATAATTGTGGTCTATCAATTAAATGCAACTTTCATGCACCCCAATCTTAATTAATTAATATAAAAATGCTTATAGCATTTGCTAGTTAATAAACATATTCCATGCATGACTCCAGCTGTTCGTAAGACCACTGTTCAGGATAAATCATATATATTTTTAAATAACAGAAGTTATTAGCACAAATACCTTAAAACAAAATATCTTTTTAGATTTAAAACCTATAATAAATTTTAGCCACATTAAATGGACCAGTTTGGGACTAAATAATAATTATTATTGTAATAATTAATACTTTAAATAATGCTTATAATTGGTTTTAGGGTAAAAACAACTGTACAGTATAATTTTCAATATATTTATCATTCTCCTAAAGATGTATGGAGTACAGGAGTTGAATATATTTCAAGGATTGTACTAACAGAATATTTTATTTTATATTTTATCTCAAAAAGTAGAAATATTTTCCCTAAGCTAAATATGATACTTTTTCAACAAGGAAATATTGAATGAGCAGATACTTGCTACTAAATTCTAAAAACATAAGAAGCAAAATATATGAGGACATTTAGATATCTGCTGCCATATAGTACACATATTTTTATTTAGAAGGAACAGATTTTATGTATTACTACTACACTTGGAATTTTGACACAGAGTGATTTTTTTGTGGTGTTTATTTTGTCTTGGATGTTACAGGTAGGATTTTAGTTAGCCTATTGACCCTTGGTTTCTTAATTATAGGACTTACTCAGAATATAGAAGTTTAACTAAATGTGCTGTGAGTTGAGTATTGACCCCAAGCTGCCTTTAATTGAGTATAAGGTAGGAAAAAAAATATTGAACTAAAATTGATACAAGTTTGTTTTCATTGTGGAATAATTCTTTTATCACTCGGTGTTGATAGAGTAGTTTAAGCCTTTATTTAAGCACTGAAACAAATTTTTGAGATTGGTGTAATTTTTGCAATTTCACGTAGTGTCTGAGAGAATGATTCTTAATTCTGAATTTTTTAATGGCCACTTCTAGACATTGATATAATTGTGATCTTCTCTGTTCGTCAGTGTTCTTAATTGTAAATATCAGGATCCACTATCTCTTTTTTATTATTGGTTATGAATATTCATGAGATACAGAGCTGATTGTCACCCCTTGTGCCCAAGATGTGAAGGCCAGATTCATACTGGCAGCATGCCCGTTACCACAAATTGCATTTGTACTCCCTCTACCCCACCCAATTATGCCCAACCTCCCTCCCCTCCCCCTTTCTCCCCACTCCACTTTGTCTCCCAAGGTATGTTCTCTCCCTCAGCTAGTCCAATGCACCCCTGTGGTCTTTCTTTCATTCCTTCTTTCTCTCTTAGTTCCCACTTATGAGTGAGTACATGTGGTATTTCTCTAGAGTAAGCAGTAAAGGATGCGTTAAAGATATTGGGGATCTCAAATAATCTCTGGAGAGCAGGAGAATTAGAAATGGTGGCATGAACCAGGAGCAACACTGGGGACACAACACAGCCAGGAAGGCAGCAATATCAGTGAACCATTACAACTCAAACACCTCTGCTGCCATTGCTAGTTTGTTGACCCTATTAATGCTCAGGACTGGATGGCAAAATGTCCACCACAGCAACCCCAGGGGACCCAAATATGTTGCACATTCTCCAGAAGATGATACTAGATGTTCGGTGCCTCAGGCTGTTCAGTGCTGCATCTTAGTATGACTCATCTGGGCTTTGGATCAGTGGAACCAGTTTCCCAGGTATTCTGCCTTAAAAAAGCAGGATTCAAAACAAACCTATCAAATGCAATCTTAGTATTTAAAAGATACTGGGTCATAACAAACAGTGGATATCTACTACACTTAATTAACCCATATTGAATACGTGTTCAAATATTCCTACTGTCAGTTCCTAGAATAATAAAGTAATGTTATTTTAGGGGGAAAAAACCCTACATGAACTCTGAAATCAGAAATAACCCAGTTAAAAAGCAGGCAAAGAAGCTGAATAGGCATTTCTCAATGGAAGATATACGAATGGCCAACAGACACGTGAAAAAGTGTTCAACGTCACCCAGTATTCGGGAAATGCAAATCAAAACCACTTTGAGATACAATCTCACTCCAGTTAGGATAGCTAATATCCAAAAGACTAAGAATGATAAATACTGTCGAGGTTGCAGAGAAAAAGGAACTCTCCTATGCTGTTGATGGGACTGCAACATGGTAAAGACTTTATGGAAAATGGTATGGAGGTTCCTCAAACAATTACAGATACCATATGACCCAGCTATTCCACTGCTAGGAATATACCCAGAGGAATGGAAATCATCACACCGAAGGGATACCTGTACTCATGTTTATTGCAGCACTATTTGCAATAGCCAAGAGTTGGAACCAGCCCAAATGTCCATCATCAGATGAGTGGATAAGGAACTGTTGTATATCTACACAACGGACTACTATTCTGCTATAAAAAAGAGTGAAATACAACCATTTGCAACAACATGGATGGACTTAGAGAAAATAATATTAAGTGAAACAAGTCCGGCACAGAAAGAGAAATACCACATTTTCTCACTTATTTGTGGGAGCTAAAAAAATAAATAAATAAACACACAAACAAATAAAAGGTGGGGGGAAGAAGGCACAACAATCACAATTATTCCTTGAACTTGTTAAGACAAGTCAAGAGTTATGATGTAGTCGGGGGGTGGGGAGAGGGAAGGGGGAAAGAGGAATGGGTAAAGGGACAAGAAAATCAACTACAATGTATATTGAGAAGTTAAATAAAATTTTAAAAAATTAAAAATAAAATAAGTAAATATATAAAAAAAGAAAATCTGCAGTTTCAGTGTTGCAATGTTATCAGTTGCAAAAAGTAGACTTCTAGTCTTTCTTGTGAAAGAATTCTTCATGGAATTCAAAATATGCTATATTTTGTGAATTTTCCTGAAAAATTGAAATCACTCAAAACTCATCCAAAGAGTTGGAAAATTGCAAATATTTCCTCTATGGTACAAAGTAGCTACTATACTCATTTAAAATGAGATTCTAGCACGTGTGTGCTATTCTGTTAAAATTCTTAGCTGTTTTGGCCAGCCAGCTCTCTAGATTTATGCCCATACTTGGACCTCATCACAAAACATTTGTAACTTCAAAAGTATGGAGGACAAAGTGAGAGTACTAATATAAAACAACACAGAGTAGATCTGTTACAGTTTCTAAATTTTCCTTTTATCTTTTGCTAAGGGAATAATGGGATGATTATAGTTTTGTTATATGATTATCAACAAAGAAGATAAATAAATGGAACATGTTCAGTTTTATTAATTTAACTTTTTGAATATTCACAGTATTTCCATTCACTTTCTAATTTACTGCCAGCTTTTCTCTAGGAATTGGTTTTTTGGTCATTGATTTTTTTTTTTTTTTTTTTTTTTTTTTTTTTGTTCTTTCTCACTTTCTAGAACCCTGAAAAATATCCAGGCCCTTTTAGCTTAAGTATCAGTACAATGTATAATAAGCTAGTATTATAGAAATGCATTAGTTTTAAACAAAGATAGAGCAAAAAGACCTATATTTAAAATCTTACTCTAGAAAAAAACTTATAAAGTTTAAGCTATTTTATTTTATGATAAACACTTATCCCATTAATTAAATTATGAACAAGAAAAAAGTCACTTATCTGAAAACAGAATATGCAAATTACATGCTTTTGTGTATTGTGGCAAGGAAGGATATGCCAAACAGTTGTGTTTACCCCCATTTCTCATGATACATTTGAAAAAGTTAGTTTACTCATAGAACATATTGATAATTTGTTTCGAAAGCATTTTTGCATGGTTTGAAGATATGGATTGCCAATATACTTTATGTAGCAAGTTATAAAAATGAAGCTTAATTTGGATTCTGTCAGGTAACATTAAAATACACTCTAATATCCTTTCATTTCATTTTGTTTCTACAACATTTGTTAAGCTCAGTCGTGCTCAAGAAACTGTAAACAGGACAGATACTAATGTCTTCTTTATTAGTCATTGAAGGAAGTAAATTCTGATACCTTGCCTACTTGGTTACAAACGACTAACCAAATCAAACAATTTAGTCCACAATTGACCATTTCAGGGAAAATAAAAACAAGCTAAAGTATCATTTTAAATCAAGTGACCAAACTTGTAAACTCAGAGTAGATATAGTTTGACCTGAACTCAAAGTCTTAAATAAATATTTGTTTTTACTCTTTTGCTTTTATTTACTTTGTTTTTCATCAAACAAACCTGATTACATGCTAATGTAGTTCTGAGCAAATTGGCATCTGTGTCCAGGTACTATTTTAAGATTTTATGATGACTGTATTTCTTTCAGAATGCTTTAAAATTATATAAGAAGCAGCAAAACTTTAATTTTTCTGACTTTATCACTAAGTCAAAAGACCCAACTTATGTAATCGAAAAATCAACTATTTATACCAGTGCTTAGCAGAAGTATGACAATTTTTAAAAAAAATAACAAAAAATAATTTTGATTCCAGAATCTTTTTTTTTTTTTTTTTTTTTTTTTTTTTTTTAAATGCAGGCAT